>NC_134687.1:663776750-664039250 GCF_050947455.1 Rhinoderma darwinii
CTCCTCATAGATTGTAAGCTCTTGTGATCAGCGTCCTCACTCCTCTTCTCTATTGTCTCATAGATTGTAAACTCTTGTGATCAGCGTCCTCACTCCTCCTGTATCTCCACTTTTTCCTCATAGATTGTAAGCTCTTGTGATCAGCCTCCTCTTGTGTCAGTATGTAATGCCTGATATTGTCTGTACATGTTCCCTCTGAATTATAAAGTGCTGCAGAATATGTTGGATCGGGCTCACCACATGGATCCCCTTCGATGTCCTCCCAGGTGCAGTGTGCAAATGTCTCAATGAGATAAACCGCCCTTACTTCTGTCTACGTAGCTCACTTCATATGCATATATAACAGATTGTGATTTACATTGCTGGTGGATATATATATATTCTTCTGGAGACTTGGATACTCTTCTGGAGTCTTGGATACTCTTCTGGAGACTTGGATACTCTTCTGGAGACTTGGATACCCTTTGGAGACTTGGATACACTTTTGGAGATTTGGATACCCTTTTGGAGATTTGGACACACTTGTGGAGACTTGGATACACTTGTGGAGACTTGGATACTCTTGTGGAGACTTGGATACTCTTGTGGATACTTGGATACCCTTCTGGAGACTTGGAAACCCTTCTGGAGACTTGGATACTCTTGTGGAGACTTGCATGCCTTTTTGGAGACTTGGTGTAAAGGATCTGCCAGGCACAGCTTCTGTATCCACGCCCATAGGTAATCAGTCTGCACCTGCTTCTATGTCTGTGAGACTGACTCCATCTTCCACCACTCAGGATGGCAGGCTTAGGAGTGGGAGAGCCTATCACAGCCTGGCCAGACGGAGCTAGCTCCCGCCCTCTGTCTATTTATACCTGCCTTTCCTGTTCCTCCTTGCTTGTGATTCTTCTCGTTTGGTTTCTTGGCCCTGCTGCAGCTTCTAGAACTACTTGTCCCTACTTCGTATTGACCCTGGCTTACTGACTACTCTCCTGCTCTGCGTTTGGTACCTCGTACACTCCTGGTTTGACTCGGCTTGTTCACTACTCTCCTGCTCAGCGTTTGGTACCTCGTACACTCCAGGTTTGACTCGGCTCGTTCACCACTCTTGTTGCTCACGGTGTTGCCGTGGGCAACTGCCCCATTTCCCTTAGCTTTGTGTACCCTTGTCTGTTTGTCTGTCGTGCACTTACTGAGCGTAGGGACCGTTGCCCAGTTGTACCCCGTCGCCTAGGGCGGGCCGTTGCAAGTAGGCAGGGACTGAGTGGCGGGTAGATTAGGGCTCACTTGTCTGTTTCCCTACCATAATTACACTTGGATACCTTTTTGGAGACTTGGATACTCTTGTGGAGACTTAGATACGCTTGTGAAGACTTAGATACCCTTCTGGTGACTTGGAGGCTTTTGTTGAGACTTGGATATCCATTTGGAGACTTAGATAACCTTTTGGAGATTTGGATACACTTGTGGAGACTTAGATACTTGTGGAGACTTGGATACCCTTCTGAAGACTTGGATACCCTTCAGGAGTTCCAAAGTATGTTCAAAGCCATACATACTGAATTACAGATTGCAATGGTTTATTTAAAGGAAAAGCTTCATTTTTTTAAGACGCAATGGTGGTGCTACATAGGTCAATGGTGGCGCTACATGGTAGAGTCTTTACCCGGGAACCAACTCCTAAGGATTTGTACTTGCTGAACATATGATATTACCTGTCACGTTCCAGGTGATGGATATAGTGGACTCTCTACTAAAAATACAAGGTGACAAATCTAAGGGGCTCCATGGTTTTCACCATTAAATGCTTATACAGGGATCTGGACTTCACTGCAGAGAGACCCCAGGTCGTAGACCGCTGGATAGTCTCGATTTCGTAGCAGGGTTCAGCAGGCAAAAACATAGTCATAAGTAGCCAAAGTCCGAGAATAAAGGGAGAACTAAAGTTCGGGTCAAGGTCAGACCAAGGTCAGAATCTAAAGTAGACAAAATAACTGAGCAAAAAAAACCATGGATGAGAGAAAGGACAAGGTGAAGAATAAGCCGAAGTCAAGATCAGCGTCAAAGTCTGCAATAGGAAGTCACTAACAGAAAGATTAGTACTTGAAGCACCAGGCAGTGTCTGTTTGATGGTACTTTTTTCTAACAGTCCCCCTGATCACTTCCACTTGAAATACAGAAACCGGAACGATGAGTAGCATTGGAACATGGAAGAAACGAAAATGAGGACACGGAAGATAATATTATAAGATCCGGCTTGTATCAATGCTTAACCCATCGAGTAGTAAGATTACAATTATACTAAACAAGAATTATTGAAAGGAGATGTAAGGATATTGAGGGTTTGAATACACACCTCTAATGTCTTACCGTAGACCCATGGGGTGGGCCCGATCTCAGCTCGTAATGAATAGAACACTGATTTACTGATGATTGACAAGTCCCTTGTATACAAATGGTACATCCAATAATTAGTCCTTTAATACACATAATGATACTGCAGAGCCGTCTTGTACCTGTCCTGAGTAGGTCCATTGCTGCAGTCGGTGGCACTGGTGGTTCTGCCCTTACTCTTGGTAGATTTGGAGTAGTGACGTTCTCGTAAGTGACATCCCCATCCTCCGCATTATTATCCTCTAAGTCAACTGTAACCAAAGAGGAATAATCAGCAGAATCAATGAAGTATAAAGGAGAATTACTGAGCTTCTGTGGGATTCAGCTATAGTAATAGACAACAGGTAGTGATCGGTGGTTAATACGAGAAGATCCTTGAAATAAATGTGTGAAGAGAAGAATCCAAGGCAATCAACATTTAGCAAAAACTTGTTTTCTTCGTATAGAGTATGGCAGTTTATAGCAAGATCTTTCTTGTGGTCACTACCTGTTATTGCTTCATGTCACTATGGGCAGCCAGTGATGTGCTAGAGGACATGTCGCTATAGACGGCCAGTGATGTGCTCGGGTGCTGGAGGACATGTCAGTATGGACGGCCAGTGATGTGCTCGGGTGCTGGAGGACATGTCGCTATGGACGACCAATGATGTGCTCGGGTGCTGGATCACATGTCACTATGAACGGCCAGTGTTGTGTTTGGGTGCTGGAGGACATGTCACTATGGACGGCCAGTGATGTGCTCGGGTGCTGGAGGACATGTCAGTATGGACGGCCTGTGATGTGCTCGGGTGCTGGAGGACATGTTACTATGGGCGGCCAGTGATGTGCTCGGGTGCTGGAGGACATGTCAGTATGGACAGCCAGGGAAGTACTCGGGTGCAGGAGGACATGTCTCTATGAATGGCCAGTGATGTGCTCGGGTGCTGGAGGACATGTCACTATGGACTACCAATCATGTGCTCGGGTGCTGGATCACATGTCACTATGGACGGCCAGTGGTGTGTTCTGCTGCTGGAGAATATATCGCTATGAACGGCCAGTGATGTGCTTAGGTGCTGGAGAACATGTCGCTATAGACGGCCAGTAATGTGTTCAGGTGCTGGTGGACATGTCACTATGGACGGCCAGTGATGTGCTCGGGTGCTGGAGTACATGTAATTATGGGCGGCCAGTGATGTGCTTGGGTGCTGGAGGAAATGTCACTATGGACGGCCAGTTATGTGCTCGGGTGCTGGAGTACATGTAGTTATGTGCTCAGATGCTGGAGGACATGTCACTATGTACGGCCAGTGATGTGCTTGGGAGGTGGAGGACATATCACTATGAACGGCCAGTGATGTGCTCGGTTGCTGAAGGACAAGTCGCTATGGACGGCCAGTGATGCGTTCGGGTCCTGGAGGACCTGTCACTAGGGACGGCCAGTGATGCGTTCGGGTGCTGGAGGACATGTCGCTATGGATGGCCAGTGATGTGCTCGGGTGCTGGACGACATATCCCTATGGACGGTCAGTGATGTGCTCGAGTGCTGGAGGACATGACACTATGGATGACCAGTGATGTGTTCAGGTGCTGGAGGACATGTGACTATGGACGGCCAGTGATGTGTTCAGGTGCTGGAGGACATGTTGCTATGGGCGGCGAGTGATGTGCTCATGTGCTGGAGGATATGTCAGTATGGATGGCCAGTGTTGTGCTCAGGTGCTGGAGGACATAACACTATGGACGGCCGGTGATGTGCTCGGGTGCTGGAGGACATGTCACTTTGGACGGCCAGTGATGCGTTCGGGTGCTGGAGGACATGTCACTATGGGCGACCAGTGATGTGCTCGGGTGATGGAGGACATGTCACTTTGGACGGCCAGTGATGCGTTCGGGTGCTGGAGGACATGTCACTATGGGCGACCAGTGATGTGCTCGGGTGATGGAGGACATGTCACTATGTACGGCCAGTGATGTGCTTGGGAGGTGGAGGACATATCACTATGAACGGCCAGTGATGTGCTCGGTTGCTGAAGGACAAGTCGCTATGGACGGCCAGTGATGCGTTCGGGTCCTGGAGGACCTGTCACTAGGGACGGCCAGTGATGCAATCGGGTGCTGGAGGACATGTCGCTATGGATGGCCAGTGATGTGCTCGGGTGCTGGACGACATATCCCTATGGACGGCCAGTGATGCGTTCGGGTCCTGGAGGACCTGTCACTAGGGACGGCCAGTGATGCGTTCGGGTGCTGGAGGACATGTCGCTATGGACGGCCAGTGATGTGCTCGAGTGCTGGAGGACATGACACTATGGACGACCAGTGATGTGTTCAGGTGCTGGAGGACATGTGACTATGGACGGCCAGTGATGTGTTCAGGTGCTGGAGGACATGTTGCTATGGGCGGCGAGTGATGTGCTCATGTGCTGGAGGATATGTCAGTATGGATGGCCAGTGTTGTGCTCAGGTGCTGGAGGACATAACACTATGGACGGCGAGTGATGTGCTCGGGTGCTGGAGGATATGTCAGTATGGATGGCCAGTGTTGTGCTCAGGTGCTGGAGGACATAACACTATGGACGGCCAGTGATGTGCTCGGGTGCTGGAGGACATGTCACTTTGGACGGCCAGTGATGCGTTCGGGTGCTGGAGGACATGTCACTATGGGCGACCAGTGATGTGCTCGGGTGCTGGAGGACATGTCACTATGGATGGACAGTGATGTGCTCGGGTGCTGGAGGATAAGTCACTATGGACGGCCAGTGATGTGCTCGGGTGCTGGAGGACATGTCACTATGGGCGACCAGTGATGTGCTCGAGTGCTGGAGGACATGTCACTATGGACAGCCAGTGATGCGCTCGGGTGCTGGAGGACATGTCCCTATGGGTGGAAACGGATGTGCTCGGGTGCTGGAGGACGTGTCACTTTTGACGGCCAGTGATGTGCTCGGGTGCTGGAGGAGATGTCACTATGGACAGCCAGTGATGTGCTCAGGTACTGGAGGAGATGTCTCTATGGACGGCCAGTAATGTGCTCGGGTGCTGGAGGACATGTCACTATGGACAACCAGTGATGTGCTGGGGTGATGGAGGACATGTCACTATAGATGGTCAGTGATGTGTTTGGGTGCTGGAGGACATGTCGCTATAGATGGCCATTGATGTGCTCGGGTGCTGGAGGACATGTAACTATGGACAGCCAGTGATGTGCTCGGGTACTGGATCACATGTCACTATGGACGGCCAGTGTTGTACTCGGGTACTGGAGGACATGTCGCTATGGACGGCCAGTGATGTGCTCGGGTGCTGGAGTACATGTAATTATGGGCGGCCAGTGATGTGCTTGGGTGCTGGAGGAAATGTCACTATGGACAGCCAGTTATGTGCTCGGGTGCTGGAGTACATGTAATTATAGGCGGCCAGTGATGTGCTTGGGTGCTGGAGGACATGTCACTATGGACGACCAGTTATGTGCTCAGATAATGGAGGACATTTCACTACGGACGGCCAGTGATGTGCTTGGGAGGTGGAGGACATATCACTATGGACGGCCAGTGATGTGCTCGGTTGCTGAAGTACAAGTCGCTATGGACGGCCAGTGATGCGTTCGGGTGCTGGAGGACCTGTCACTAGGGACGGCCAGTGATGCGTTCGGGTGCTGGAGGACATGTCGCTATGGATGGCCAGTGATGTGCTCGGGTGCTGGACGACATGTCCCTATGGACGGCCAGTGATGTGCTCGAGTGCTGGAGGACATGTCACTATGGACGACCAGTGATGTGTTCAGGTGCTGGAGGACATGTCACTATGGACGGCCAGTGATGTGATCGGGTGCTGGAGGACATGTCACTATGTACGGCCAGTGATGTGCTCGGGTGTTGGAGGACATGTCACTATAGATGGCCAGTGATGTGTTTGGGTGCTGGAGGACATGTCGCTATGGATGGCCAGTGATATGCTCGGGTGCTGGAGGACATGTCACTATGGACAGCCAGTGATGTGCTCAGGTACTGGATCACATGTCACTATGGACGGCCAGTGATGTACTCGGGTAATGGAGGACATGTCGTTATGGATGGCCAGTGAGGTGCTCGGGTGCTGGAGGACATGTCACTATGGATGGCCAGTTATGTTCTCGGGTACTGGAGGACATGTCACTATGGACAGCCAGTGATGTGCTCAGGTACTGGATCACATGTCACTATGGACGGCCAGTGATGTACTCGGGAAATGGAGGACATGTCGCTATGGATGGCCAGTGAGGTGCTCGGGTGCTGGAGGACATGTCACTATGGATGGCCAGTTATGTTCTCGGGTACTGGAGGACATGTCATTATGGACGGCCAGTGATGTGCTCGGGTGCTGGAGGACATGTCACTATGGACAGCCAATGATGTGCTCAGGTACTGGAGGACATGTCACTATGGACGACCACTGATATGTTCGGGTGCTGGAGGATATGTCACTATGACAACAAGTGGCGTTGAGGCATCCAGTAACTGGTGGCTTGGGAATGATTGTGAAAGTATATATCAATTGTTTTGCTGTTTCTATCCTATTTGAAGAGTTGAACCAAAGAGTTGAACCCACCCATAAAGCCTCTACTAAATACGTTTTATTTTTAAAAATAATTTAGAAAGAATGCTATTAGTGATGTCTCTTACTTTTCTAGTTTACCTGTTGCCCCCTTTTTGTTACATAGATACAAATAAGTCTACTGGGCGTGTCTTTTACTTAATGAGTCTATGTGTCCATAGAAGAAGCTGCTGAGACTGGAGAAGAACCAGCACCTACAGCCCAAAAACAGGAGAGGCTTCATCTCATCTGTGAGTAGTTCTGCGCTCTTCTTGGACATTTCATTTACAATATATTCACACTAGGCGGATTTGACAGTTTTTCTGATTGAATACTGCACTGAAAATCCATAAGAAAGTACAACACAAAGCAAAAAGTACAAAAGCCTGTTCACAAGTGCAATTTTTTCCATTATGTTTATTTTGTCCTACACAATTCTAATATTGCAGCACCATCTCTAGACTTGACATGATTTATGTTTTGGATTTGCAGCCATATCTGTAGTAGAATGTTTCCACCAGTAATAAACCCTTGAAGTGAATGTCCATCCTTAAACATCATTTTATGTTTTACAATCTGAAGAGGTTCAAACACTAATTTTTTATACGTTTTGACTGTGATTGGAGCTCAATATTTTTCAGATAAAGAGCTGCAAATCGCTGTTGACAAATTGTTAAATTCTGTCTTCCTGCAGGTGCCACTAGGGGAAGCTCGGAGTCTTACTGAATACTGTTTATACATTGAGATTAATGAGAAGACAGTATGCAGTTCGCTCCTGGACTCCCCTAGTGGTGACTACAGGCAGACAGTATTATTTTATGTAACTCTAAGTCTATGCTGGATATTTGGAGCTCTGTATCAGAATAGCAGCGCTCCAACCCCTATAAAGATGCACCACAAAGTCATATTCCATATTCATAGTGTTTAACAGAGAAAGGTACCCCAATATAACAAGTGTAAACCTTATGTTACAGATGATACACTTAATAAATGAGTCTGCAGACCCTCGCCCCCCCTTAAGAATAGAATAAGATAAGACATACCGGATGGTTTCATCTCCCTTAGTTGAATATCAGTAAATCTTAAGTCGGCGTAAGTCACAGGCTCAGCCATATCCGTCCTGATCAGCGGCAGAGAACAGAGAATTTACTGGCAGAGATTACAAAAAAAGAATAATTTATAAAGTAAAAAGAGGAAGGAAACCGGCTAAAAATAATACTATGTATTATTATCTATAGTTATCAGTCATTACAGAAAACATATTATATACATCTCCACCTATGGACTCAGAATAATACTGTGTATATTATAATCTATAGTTATCAGTCATTACAGAAAAAAATAGTCTGTATATCTCCATCTATAGACTGAGAATAATACTGTGTATATTATTATCTATAGTAATCAGTCATTATAGAAAACATATTATATACATCTCCACCTATAGACTGATAGTAATACAGTGTATATTACAATATACAGCTTTTAGACCTTACAGGACACACATTCTATACATCTCCACCTATGGACTGAGAATAATTCTGTGTATATTATTTATAGTTATCCGTCATTACAGAAAACATATTATATACATCTCCACCTATAGACTGAGAGTAATACTGTGTATATTATAATCTGCAGCTATCAGACATTACAGGACACATACATTATATACATCTCCACCTATAGACAGAATAATACTATGTACCAGGGGCGTAATTAGAAAAGACTGGGGCCCATAGCAAATGTTTGACTGGGCCCCTCTCCCCTAGGTGCCACACGCAGCCCCAATATAAATAGTGTCTGTAGATTTGCCATACAGCCCTGCTGTGTCACGATCCATGGGTATGTGGGCTTACTAGGCCGCACTGCCGTAGCGGAGTAACGGCTGGCCAAACAATTGTCTATAAAGTCTATGCAAAGTCCTAGCACAAGAGTACTTGTAATAGTCCAGACAGTCAGAGGCTTAGGCACAGATTGATCTTGACGGCAGATGATGCCACACGTGGTGGATGATATCAGACGTGGCAGGTGACATCTGGCGCGGCATAAGACACGGCTCCAACGCTAGAAGAGGCACAGGAACAAATACAGCACGAGATACAGGTAGCAGGACACTGGAACACTGGGAACAGGATACAACTAAGGGACCACTTGCTAAGACTGACATGGGAATACAACAAAAACGCTCAGGCAAGGAGGGAAAGGACAGAGCCCCTCTTATAGTCCTGGGTGATCTGGGGATAATTAAGTAATTATTTACATGTGCGCGCTAGTTCCTGGCCTTAAAGGGCAAGCTGCCCCCCTTGCATATAGTGCTAGACAGCGATCCCCCCTCTGTATATTTCCAAGCAGCCCCCCCCAAAAAAATATATATATATATTGTACTTTCCTTGCCCTGTTCCCACGACGGACGGAGTGTGCTCCTCCAGGCAGGACGCCTGCACAGGCCAGCCTGACGCAGTGACATCATCATACGCAAGGGAGTCTTCCCAGTGATTATAGGCTGCAGGCCTAACGTATAGTATTCATAGTATTGTATCTGCATCCTGAGGAAGAAGAAACAATTGAATGTGGCTGTCGCTAGCAACGTCACTAGGCATGAGGGGGCCCGTGCCACTCGGGCCCCAAATTTTAGGGGCCGGCAGCGCTGGCCCCATAGTGGCATTGCACGGTACCCCTCATGACATGGACCCCATAGCAGCTGCTACAGCTACTCCAGTGGTAGTTACGCCACTGCTATGTACATTATAATATCCTGTTTTCAGTTGTTACAGGACACATATATTCTTTACCTTTCCATGTACGGACTGAAAATAATATTGTGTATATTATAATCTGCAGCTCTCTGACATTACAGGACACATATTCTATACAACCCCACCTATAGACTGAGAATAATGCTGTGTGTATTCTACTCTGCCGCTCTCAGTCATTACAGAAGCATATATTCTATACATCTCCACCTATAGACTGAGAATAATACTGTGTATATTATAATCTGCAGCTCTCTGACATTACAGGACACATATTCTATACAACCCCACCTATAGACTGAGAATAATTCTGTGTATATTATAATCTGCAGCTCTCTGACATTACAGGACCCATATATTCTATACATCTCCACCTATAGACTGAGAATAATACTGTGTATATTATAATCTGCAGCTCGCTGACATTACAGGACATATATTCTATACAACCCCACCTAAAGACTGAGAATAATACTGTGTATATTATAATCTGCAGCTCTCTGACATTACAGGACACATACATTCTATACATCTCCACCTATAGACTGAGAATAATACTGTGTATATTATAATCTGCAGCTCTCTGACATTACAGGACACATACATTCTATACATCTCCACCTATAGACTGAGAATAATACTGTGTATATTATAATCTGCAGCTCGCTGACATTACAGGACACATACATTCTATACATCTCCACCTATAGACTGAGAATAATACTGTGTATATTATAATCTGCAGCTCTCGGACATTACAGGACACATATTCTATACATCGCCACCTATAGACTGAGAATAATACTGTGTATATTATAATCTGCAGCTCTCGGACATTACAGGACACATATTCTATACAACTCCACCTACAGACTGAGAATGATGCTGTGAATATTACAATCTATAGTTATCAGACATTACAGAAAACATATATTATATGCATCTCCACCTATAGACTGAGAATAATACTATGTACATTCTAATCTGCAGCTCTCAGACATTACAGCAGGGGTGGGATCCGACCGGTTCTCCCGAACTGATTGTTAAGTTGACAGCCGGTTCGTAGAAGCGGGAAGCCGGGAACCGGTTCGGTCCCCTGCACTCAATTGTATCCACGTCCTTAGGACGCGGATACAATTGAGTTGAGTAGCGCTGCCCTGGCGCGGTACATGATGCCTCGCCATTCGGCGCTTTAGTGATGATGCAGTCGGCGCGATGGCGATGACGTCATCGTGCCGCTGCATCGTTCCGATGGAGGAGGAGGACTGACTTCGCTGGAGGATGGCGCGGCAATGGGACAGGTAAGAAAATGAGTAGTTTTTTTCCTTCTACTGTAGGCAACATAGGGCACTACATAGGGGACTATGCAGGGAACGAGACTACAGAAGACTATATAGGGAACTATATAGGGGGACATACTAAAAAGAATGAAGAAGAAGAATGAGCATTATTACTAAAGGGAAGAAAATATAAAAAAGGGCATAATGAATTTTCTATGTTTGGTAGACATGGCATGAACTGTGTTTATTTCATCATTAATTGCAAATAAAATCTAATTCCAGATAAACAGAGGCCTTAGGAAATTCCTGTGCTTGATAGACCTGGAATGAACAGGATATATGTGCAGTTTATAAGGGAATGTGTTCATTCCAGGTCTATCAAGCACAGGAAAATAATTACACATCTGTTTCTATGGAATTTGTTTTTATATTTTTAATCTTGGTTTTAATCTTTTTTTTTTTTTTATATATTTTCGACCATTACTAATATTGTTCATTCTTTTTCTTCATTCTTTTTAGTATGTCCCCTATATAGGGCCCCTTATCTACAGGGAACACCTCAGGGGGCCCTTATCTACAGGGAACGCCACAGGGGGCCCTATCTACAGGGTAACGCTGCATAGGGCACCATGTGGTGTTCCCTGTAGATAGGGCCCCATGTGGCTGTACCTGTAGATAGGGCCCCATCTATGGGGACCGCAACAGGGGGCTCTATCTACTGGGACTGCCACAGGGGGCCCTATCTACCGGGACCACCACAGGGGGCTCTATCTCCAGGGAACGCCACGGAGGGCTCTATCCACAGGGAACGCCACAGGGGGGCCTATCTACAGGGGGCACTATACAGGGAACGCTACAGGGGGCACAGGGAACGCTACAAGGGGCACTATACAGGGAACGCTACAGTGAATGCCACAGGGGGCACTATCTACAGGGAACGCTACAGGGAGCCCTGTCTGCAGGGAACGCTACAGGGGGCACTATCTACAGGGAACGCTACTGCCTACAGAGGGCTCTATGGGGAGAACTATCTATAGAGTGCTCTACTGGGAGCACTATCTACAGAGGGCTCTTTAAGGGGCACTATCTACAGGGGGCAGTGTGTGTGGTGCGTTACTTTACAGTGTTTGACACAATTTTATTCAGGGGCACAGTGTATGTTACTATTATATTCAGGGGCACAGTGTTCAGCGCTATTATAATCGGGGACGCAGTGTATGATACTATTATATTTGGGGGCATAGAGTATGGTACCATAAGAATTTGCTCTTCGTTTATAGGTGCAGAAATGTTGAAAAAGTGAGCTTCCAAAGACATCAGAGCAGCAAATTTACCCATTTCCACAGAAATGGGTCATGGCCAGGAGGCATCATAGAGTTCTGGACCAGATGGAAAAGTAAAGAGAATGACTACAATCTGAGAAGTCGTCACCGGTGAGTCACTAAATGTAAATGTTCATTCTCCCTGTGACTGCTCAGTACTGTAGTCACTTTATGATCTGCAGCGAGATGATGTGTGTATCGTTCTTTTTTGTGAAACCGCAACTCCCAGCATATCCTTACCATCGTTCTGGCTATACTGGGAGCTGTAGTTTTATGCCGTACAAACTTATATGGCAGGGGTTAAACTCAATTTGCAAATTATCTCTGTACTGAGCTGTATTTGTACTGGTGCTGTATATATGTACTGAGCTTGGTTCTGGAGTTATATTCATCATAACAACCAAGCTCAATACATATTTACAGCACCAAAGAGAAGCTCAGTACATATATACAGCACCACAACAAAGCTTAGTACATATATACAGCACCATAACAAAGCTCAGTACATATATACAGTACCAGAACAAAGCTCAGAACATATATACAACTCCAGAACTAGGCTCCGCATATAAATACAGCACCAGAACCAAGCTCTGTACATATATACAGCACCACAACAAAGCTTAGTACATATATACAGCACCACAACAAAGCTCAGTACATAAATACAGCCCCAGAACCAAGCTCAGTACATATATACAGCACCAGAACAAAGCTCAGTACATAAATACAGCCACAGAACCAAGCTCAGCCAAGCGCAAAACATATATATGTACTGAGCTTTGTTCTGGTGTTGTATATATGTACTGAGCTTGGTTCTGGTTTTGTATATATGTACTGAGCTTTGTTCTGGTGTTGTATTTATGTACTGAGCTTGGTTCTGGTGCTGTATATTTACTGAGCTTGCACCTGGCGCTGTATCTGTGCATTAGCCGGGAGAGTTGTCGTGGGTTACTGTGCACGCAGCACTGTACTCCACCCTTCTCGTGCACAGCCTAACTAAATGGGCTGAGCACACTTAGGATATTGAATGTGCGCATATAGGCCTATACGTAATGGGTGAGTTTCATATAATGTGTGGGTAGGTCTGTACGCTTATGTAATTGTATAAATAGTGTGGCAATCCACACTAAAACATTCTGGACAGAGAATTTCCTTATTTAGAGTCCACTTTAATGTAGGGGGTACGTGTAATATCATAATTGTTTTATCTTATTATTAGAATAATTTTCAATGGCGCGATACACCACAAAACACCGTGAACTCCCCCCCCCCATGTCTTCATCCGAAAAACAGGGAACCTGTTGTTAAACATTTGAATCCCACCCTGCATTACAGGATACATATATTCTCTACATCTCCACCTAAAGACTGAGAATTATACTGTGTATATTATAATCTGCAGCTCTCTGACATTACAGAACACATACATTCCATACATATCTGCCTATAGACTGAGAATAATATTGTGTATATTATAATCTATAGATATCAGACATTACAGGACTCATACATTCCATACATCTCCACCTATAGACTGAGAATAATACTGTGTATTTTATATTCTATACTTATCAGACATTATAAGACTCATACATTAAATACATTTCCACCTACAGACTGAGAATAATATTGTGTATATAATAATCTATAGTTATCAGACATTACAGGACTCATACATTCCATACATTTCCACCTATAGACTGAGAATAATACTGTGTATTTTATATTCTATACTTATCAGACATTACAGGACTCATACATTCCATACATCTCCAACTATAGACTTAGAATAATACTGTGTATATTATAATCTATAGTTATCAGACATTATAGGACACATACATTCTATACATCTCAATCTATAGACTGAGAATAATATTGTGTATATAATAATCTATAGTTATCAGACATTACAGGACACATAAATTCCATACATCTCCACCTATAGACTGAGAATAATGCTGTGTATATTATAATCTATAGTTATCAGACATTATATGACACTTTCCATACAGTTCTACTTACCAGACTTCCTATTATCACTATTACAGTGAAATTAAAATGTTGTTGTCGTTTCTTTCAGTCTTTCTTTGTGTTTGTGTTACTTTTTGTAGAGTTATTTTTACTTCTATCTGTGTAAGCAGCGGCATTGGTAGTAGTACCAGGGATCATTTTAATACTTGTCGTGTATAAGGAGGACAATGGGTACAATATTGTATCAGGACCACCTACAAATTATTTGTAAAATAATGACTTACAGAACTTTACTGGTCTAGACTGCTGTCAGATTGTTTAAGTGTCATTTGCCTGCAATGGTCCTAGTAGCAGTGGTGAGGACTCTCTCAGCAGAAGATTAACCTTCAGCAGCAGCAGAGCCCGAGCTTCCATGGATTCAGGGGTGGAATTACATTTTTTAACAGCAGGTTCCTGAATTTCCCCCCTAAAGATATGCGTGTGGCGTTCCTCCAGTATAGCACAAATATAATAATTTTATTATCTGACTTATATTATATAATAATTTGCAATAAAACAAAATAAAAATATGCAATTAATCAGAAGCAATCAGTGGCAGTCTAAACATTTGCATCCAGTGACTCACAGTTGACGTCTACCCTGATTCCTTTTCTTTTCCATTTGGCGGTGATAATCATGGCATCTTCTCCTGGACCTGACACTTCTCTGCAGAGTTTGACACCCAATGTCTTTTGCTCCTCTGTTTTGCAGCAGATCTGCATCCCATATATTTGCACATAATACTCATATTGCCACACATTGTGTTACCTGGATATAATTAAACCCCAAAATGTGCCCCCTAAAAATAATTTTACTATATTGTGCCCCTTGATTATAATTATACTACACAATGTACCTCCTGAAAACAATAACAGTACACTGTGCCTCCTGAATAAAATACCACCATGCCGTGTCCTGTAAATATAATAAAGCCACAGACCGTGCCCCTGAAAATAAAAATGCCATTGTGCCTCCTGAATACAGTGCCACACACAAATTGCTCTGCAAATCTCAATGCCACTCAGAGCCCCCTGAAAATATTAGTGCCACATATAGTGCCCCATCCAATTATTATTGCTACAAACAGTAGTGCCCCCTGAAAATATTATTGCCAGATATAGTGCTCCCTGAAAATATTACTGTAAGATATAGTGCTCCCTGAAAATATTACTGCCAGATATAGTGCTCCCTGAAAATATTACTGTAAGATATAGTGCCCCCTGAAAATATTACTGCCAGATATAGTGCCCCCTGAAAATATTACTGCCTGATATAGTGCCCCCTGAAAATATTACTGTTAGATATAGTGCTCCCTGAAAATATTACTGCCAGATATAGTGCTCCCTGAAAATATTACTGTAAGATATAGTGCCCCCTGAAAATATTACTGCCAGATATAGTGCCCCCTGAAAATATTACTGCCAGATATAGTGCTCCCTGAAAATATTACTGTAAGATATAGTGCTCCCTGAAAATATTACTATCAGATATAGTGCCCCCTGAAAATATTACTGCCAGATATAGTGCCCCCTGAAAATATTACTGCCTGATATAGTGCCCCCTGAAAATATTACTGCCTGATATAGTGCCCCCTGAAAATATTACTACCAGATATAGTGCCCCCTGAAAATATTACTGCCAGATATAGTGCCCCCTGAAAATATTACTGTAAGATGTAAGATATAGTGCCCCCTGAAAATATTACTGCCAGATATAGTGCTCCCTGAAAATATTACTGTAAGATGTAAGATATAGTGCCCCCTGAAAATATTACTGCCAGATATAGTGCCCCCTGAAAATATTACTGCCAGATATAGTGCCCCCTGAAAATATTACTGCCAGATATAGTGCCCCCTGAAAATATTACTGGCAGATATAGTGCCCCCTGAAAATATTACTGCCAGATATAGTGCCCCCTGAAAATATTACTGCCAGATATAGTGCTCCCTGAAAATATTACTGCCAGATATAGTGCCCCCTGAAAATATTACTGCCTGATATAGTGCCCCCTGAAAATATTACTGCCAGATATAGTGCCCCCTGAAAATATTACTGCCTGATATAGTGCCCCCTGAAAATATTACTGTAAGATATGGTGTCCCCATAAAATATTACTGCCAGATATAGTCCCCCCTGAAAATATTACTACCAGATATAGTGCCCCCTGAAAATATTACTGCCAGATATAGTCCCCCCTGAAAATATTACTACCAGATATAGTGCCCCCTGAAAATATTACTGTAAGATATAGTGCCCCCTGAAAATATTACTGCCAGATATAGTGCCCCCTGAAAATATTACTGTAAGATATGGTGTCCCCATAAAATATTACTGCCAGATATAGTGCTCTTTGAAAATATTACTGCCAGATATAGTGCCCCCTGAAAATATTACTGCCCGATATAGTGCCCCCTGAAAATATTACTGTAAGATATAGTGCCCCCTGAAAATATTACTGCCAGATATAGTGCCCCCTGAAAATATTACTGCCAGATATAGTGCCCCTGAAAATATTACTGCCAGATATAGTGCTCCCTGAAAATATTACTGTAAGATATAGTGCCCCCTGAAAATATTACTGCCAGATATAGTGCCCCCTGAAAATATTACTGTAAGATATAGTGCTCCCTGAAAATATTACTGTAAGATATAGTGCCCCCTGAAAATATTACTGCCAGATATAGTGCCCCCTGAAAATATTACTGCCAGATATAGTGCCCCCTGAAAATATTACTGTAAGATATAGTGCCCCCTGAAAATATTACTGCCAGATATAGTGCCCCCTGAAAATATTACTGCCAGATATAGTGCCCCCTGAAAATATTACTGCCAGATATAGTGCCCCCTGAAAATATTACTATCAGATATAGTGCCCCCTGAAAATATTACTGCCTGATATAGTGCCCCCTGAAAATATTACTGCCAGATATAGTGCTCCCTGAAAATATTACTACCAGATATAGTGCCCCCTGAAAATATTACTACCAGATATAGTGCCCCCTGAAAATATTACTACCAGATATAGTCCCCCCTGAAAATATTACTGCCAGATATAGTGCTCCCTGAAAATATTACTGTAAGATATAGTGCCCCCTGAAAATATTACTGCCTGATATAGTGCTCTCTGAAAATATTACTACCAGATATAGTCCCCCCTGAAAATATTACTGCCAGATATAGTGCCCCCTGAAAATATTACTGCCAGATATAGTGCCCCCTGAAAATATTACTATCAGATATAGTGCCCCCTGAAAATATTACTGCCAGATATAGTGCCCCCTGAAAATATTACTGCCTGATATAGTGCCCCCTGAAAATATTACTGCCTGATATAGTGCCCCCTGAAAATATTACTGCCTGATATAGTGCTCCCTGAAAATATTACTGCCAGATATAGTGCCCCCTGAAAATATTACTGTAAGATGTAAGATATAGTGCCCCCTGAAAATATTACTACCAGATATAGTGCCCCCTGAAAATATTACTGCCAGATATAGTGCCCCCTGAAAATATTACTGTAAGATGTAAGATATAGTGCCCCCTGAAAATATTACTACCAGATATAGTGCTCCCTGAAAATATTACTGTAAGATATAGTGCTCCCTGAAAATATTACTGTAAGATATAGTGCCCCCTGAAAATATTACTGCCTGATATAGTGCTCTCTGAAAATATTACTGCCAGATATAGTGCCCCCTGAAAATATTACTACCAGATATAGTCCCCCCTGAAAATATTACTGTAAGATATAGTGCTCTATGAAAATATTACTGCCTGATATAGTGCTCTCTGAAAATATTACTGCCAGATATAGTGCCCCCTGAAAATATTACTACCAGATATAGTCCCCCCTGAAAATATTACTGTAAGATATAGTGCTCTATGAAAATATTACTACCAGATATAGTGCTCTATGAAAATATTACTACCAGATATAGTGCCCCCTGAAAATATTACTGCCAGATATAGTTCTCGCTGAAATTATTACTCTAAGATATGGTGATCCCTTAATATATTTCTGCCAGATATAGTGCCCCCTGAAAATATTACTGACAATTATAGTGTCGCGCTGAAATTCTTACTGCCCCATAGTGCCCCCTCACAATTGTGCTACACATACTGCACCTCCTTATACTACTGAGTGGCGGATTATCATTAGGGCGGTTCGAGCGGCCGCCCGGGGCCCATGGCCGGCCGAACCGCACATGATCGCACGGGCCCCCTCATGCCCGGTGGTGTCGCTAGCACCGGAGGGGCCCAGGTGCTAGCGGCATCCACATTCATTTGTATCTGAGTCCTCAGGACTTAGATACAAATGAATACTATAGGCTGCAGGTCACGTTCGGCCAGCAGAACAAAAGGTGCTGGGAAGACTCCCTGCGCAGGCCGGCATGATGAGGTACTGCATCACGCCGGTCTGTGCATATGTCTAGTCCGGAGTATTCACATGCGTCCAGCTGGCCGCCACGGGGTAAGGTAAGTAAACTGTATATAATTTTTTAGGTGGGGACTATCGCTGTGTATATATTCAAGGTGGGGGGGATTGCTCCGTTACACTATATACAAGGGGAGTGCTGGGTAGCCCTATATACAAGGAGGAGGGTAGCGCTGTGTGGGCCTGTATACAAAGGGGGGGGAGTGCCCTGTGACACTGTATACAAGGGGGGGGGAGTGCTGTGTGGCCCTATATACAAAGGAGGAGCGCTATGTGCACTATATACAAGGGGGAGCGCTATTTGGCCCTATATACAAGGGGGGGAGTGCTGTGCAGCACTATATACAAAGGGGGGAGCACTGTGTGCACCATATACAAGGGGGAGCGCTGTGTGATACTATGTACAAAGAGGAAAAGCTGCCCTATATACAAGGGAGGGGCTGTGTGGTGCGGTATATATGTGGCGCTCTTTACAGGGGGGCTCTGTGGCACTACAAGAGTAGGGGGGCTGTATGGCGCTATCTACAGGGGGCTGTGTGTAACGCTCTCTACGGGGGGATGTGTGTGGTGCTAGCTATAGGGGCGATGTGTGATATATACAGGGGGCTGTTTGTGGCACTATGTACAGGGGGCTGTGTGTATGTGGTGTTTTACAGTATGTGGTATTATATTCAGGCACGCAGTGTTTGGTGCTATTATATTTAGGGGCACAGTATGTGGCGCCATGATAATTTTATTTTCGTTTATAGGTGGGGAAATGTTGAAAAAGTGAGGAGCCGAAGACATCTGAGTGGCAAATTCTGCATGGCTGGGAGAAGTCGTTATGAGCTCTGGACCGGATGGAGAAGAAAAGAGGAAAAAAACTACTAGAATCTGAGACGTCGTCACCTGTGAGTCACTAGATTTATAGAGAATCTGTCACCTCTCCTGACATGTTTATTATAGGAAATCCTTAGTCCAGGACTGATAGAAAATTCCCCTTGTCAAGAGGATGTGTCCCAGCACAGTGTGATCCTGTCAGTATGTAGGGACATAGCCCTGTGACAAGGGGAATCGGAACACCCATTTGTTAATGCTCGCACAAAATGGTAGTGTTAACCATAGTTACGGCAGGGCGGCAGTGCGGAAGATGGGCCCAAGTTTGGGTAACAGCCCAGGGCCTATGGTCTACTTAATCTGCCACTGATACTACTGCCAGCCTGCCACCAATCTCCACGAAATATAGCAGTAACCAGCCTCTGTTATCACGCCGCAACGTCTGCTAGCAATGCCTCTTCTGTCCAGGCACCTGCAGAACGTGACAGGAGGTGCAATAACATAATTACAGTGCTTGTGTCACTCAGAAGGCACCGAATGGTGGCACAGGGCGTTAAGCATGGTTCTCTTACTCCCATGTGCACTTATCATGATCAATTGTATTGGCGTCCTAGGGACATGGATAAAATGGATTAATGCATTGAAGGAGGTCTGGATCAGCATCCCGCTACTCCTTCTATTTACCACCGATTCGGGAGAAATGTCTGAATCCCACCCCTGCACGGATTCTTGGAAAATAGAGCAGTTTAAGGTGAATTATGAGAACCTGCTCACTAAGGAGGATGAGGATAGTGGACAGATATTTATTAATACGGACTACAGAATCAGACACTGGACAGACTGATAACCTTCATTGCTGCAAATGTCAAGTGTCTAAATCATCTAGATCTCTGCCAATTCTCCATCTACTGCCGGCTGCTGTACCCTAACAACATCCTCAGGAGTCATCCTCATCAAATCTTTTCAGTACAATGTCAGCAGTGCCAGCCTGTATTGGAGAGAGCTGGCGGCTGATGGGGTAGGTGGCAGATGCTCCTCCACAGAAACATCACATGATTTTACGGGCAATGCCACCATGTTTTTTTTTTTTATCAAAACTTTTTTTATGGGTTTTCAGTTTTTCATTCAAACAAACAAGTTGTACATCACCTACATGGTGAATCATTTGTCAAAGTAATACTAGTATCATAATCATCGGGTACATATACTGCAACATGTCATGAAACACAAATCACAAATCGCACATCTTAAGGGAACGCGATACCCATGTATACCAAGCATACTCTCCAAAACATGTCTTGCTCCTCTCAGGTATATCGCTAAGTCCTGTCATAAAGTATTCAGATAAAAGGTACTGGGGGTGAGGCCCCATCGCAGTGTTAGGGAAATACTATATATGCGTGATATGTCAGCCATCAAGACAAGCAATATATCCCCCCGTATCTTCCAGTAAGTTCAACCAAGGCTGCCAAATTGTATAATATTTACTTATGTTCCTATGAGATAAGTAACTCAGTTCTTCCAATCTAGACACCTGTGCTACCTTATTTAACCAGTGTGTGATAGATGGCGGTGCCGCTTTCCGCCAATTTAACGGTATCATTGCTTTTGCCGCGATCACCAATTGTGGCCACAGTTTCCCTATGGGAAAAATGTAAAAGGTACAGACTTCTTAATGGCTATGGACACGCCGCATTTTTTCACCTCCGGATGTTGCGAGTGATACCATTTGTTAAAATGAGTTGGGGATAACTGGGGCGTCTTCCCTATTACAAAATACATTTCTTGCAGTATTGCAACTTCCGTGCCATGAGAACGCAACACCTGAAGAAGTCTGGATCTTTTAGTGGGTGAATTCATTCCCTTCACGTTCCATGTGGCTACTTGTATGTCAGACATCTGTAATATAAATCTACCTTCACTAGGTACAGTGACATTGTAAATTCGTGAAATATCAGGTATGACAACAAAATTATCTCAGTACAATGGTCTACTGATGCAGTTAAATCACAATATATGATGAACCAAGGGGGGGGGGGGGTGAATGTAGATTATGCAGAGTATACAGAACATTCAACGGTGCTGTTGGAAAACATAGTTAGTGCATCATTACGCATCTTACTAGACAATCCTGGGAAACAATCAGGAGCAACATAGAAACAAACATCTTCTCTGCGGCCTCTCAAACCACCTCAAGAAGTCTCCTCTGGGTCCTCTTCCGCCTGTGTAGCAAGACTCTTTCGACCCTGGTGCCCTCTTGCCCCTGCACGCGTAGGACTTCTGGGAATATGTGGGAGCCTCGGGAGCGATGCTACATCTATTATTTGAAGCCAAGACAAGGGCCGTTGAGGATCCATGCCAAGGTCGTCATATAGGGGTGTCAAATCATCCGGGCATCTGACGGTTTGCATGGCCCCGTTAAACACGAAAGCAATCCCAAAGGGAAATAGCCAGCAGTACGGGATGCCTTTTGGCTCTCAGAGCTTCAGTCAGCGGTTTAAGCTGGCGCCTCTTGTTCAGGGTAACCGGTGAAATGTCTTGGTATATCGTATAAACAAAGCCATTGTATGACAGCGTGTGAGACTCTCTAGCTTTCCGGAGAATTAAGTCTCTGTGTGTGGAGTTTAAGAGTCGGCAGATCACATCTCGAGGGGGGTCCCCTTCTTTCGGTTTCGGTCTCAGAGCCCTGTGCGCTCTCTCTACCACTAGGGCTTCTGCTGTGTCACTTGGCAACAATGTTTGCAACATATTGGATACCGTTGTTGGAATGTCGGATGGCATAACTGTCTCCGGAATCCCTTTCAGCCGCAAGTTATTTCTCCGGCCTCTATTATCTTGGTCTTCCACATAGGAAAGAATGCTGTTCAGATGGATCTGGCAATTGGTCATTGCGGTAGTCGTAGCTGCACTATGAGTCAGCATTTTGGCTTGAGTCTCTTCCAGCACCTCGACTCTTTTATGCATTTGCCTCACCTCTTGCTTAAAATCTACCAATTCCTTCAGCACTGGTTTGAGAGCATTCTCAATAATTTTTTGCATGGCCGCCTTTGAGATGTTTATGGAGCTAGCGCCTCTAGGGTCTTCATCCTCAGAGGTATCATCAGATGAATCCATCTGGTCAGGTAGTTGAGAAGGAGCTTGCCCATTTTTGTGGCTATCTTTCTTGGATGCAGGATCCCTTTTGTTGAGAAATTTTTCCATTTCAGTCTGACCCTTATTCTTTTGTTTGGGAGTATCCCAGCTCTCAGATTTATGGCCTCTGACCATGTCAAAGCACTGGCCTCCGTTCAGAGTGTCCAAAGACAAACGTTATGTGTTCTTTAATAAATCTCCCCCCTCCTAGTTCCTCTGTTTAGGTTGGTACCATTTAGCAAACAGTCCCAGATAAGCAAAAAATTAGGCCACAGTCCCTAGCCAGTGTGGAGTGAAGGTGAATGTAGTAGAGGCCGTGAGGATCCTCAGTAAAAATTTGAGCTATGCCCAGTAATCTCACAATATGCACACAGTCACTTTGTAATAGAAAGTTACTTCCTACAGGCCAGCCCAATTCCCTTCCTCCACCTTGCTCTCCCGCTATTTGGGATATTAACTTGAGATCCTGGTCTCGATTCTTCTACAGGCCCTGGGTGCAAGACCAATTTGGTAGCTGTTTTGGTAGCAAACACTATTAGAAAGGTGTACTCACTACGTCAGTTGTGCTTCCCGTATTTCTGCATTCTGTTACCTCTAGTGAAGATACTACTGGAGCGGCTGTAGTGCTGGTGTTCCCCTCCGTAATGGCGCAGGAGGTAAAATTCAGGCCGCGGTCTGGCGTCTCTCACAGGCCGCCGCAGCTAGGGCCTGCCTGCTTTGTTCCGTAAGATGTTCCGTTGCGGTCAAGGCCCCAGGCTTCCGTCTCACACGGGCCGTCGCTGCAAGTCCTTGCCCGCTCCGTGCCGCTTCAAGGCTCTGCTGTGTGACGGACCCACTCGCTGATGAGTTCACCGGAGGGAGTACTAGAAGGTAAGGGAGCTGGCTAGCCGAAGAGATCTCCTCGTGTCGGCCCTCTCTGCCCAAGAAATCTAGGCCCAGCACGTTGCACGCTTCCGACTCCGCCGATCAAAGAAATGTCTCCTCCGTCAGCACCAGATGTCTGTGCGGTGATCTATAGTAGATGCCGGGTGAGTTTTAGGTGACTATGTGGGCAGATGGAGTTAGATAATCTCTATCCCTTGGAGAGCTCTCCGTTTACACGTCCATCTTGTTCAGCGCGCTAGCCACGCCCCCCAAATATGTGTCAATGCCACCATGTTTAATCCTGAACGTACAACTGAGAGGGCACAAGGCTGTAATTTACTGGTTGCTTGAGATGAATCGTACATTTTAGTAGTGGGTATGCTCTCAGTTTTTCTTGGCTACTTCGGGTGGTATATGAACTAAAATGTATTATATTTTCTCTCGATAAGATTTTGACCTGGCTATGCTTGGGTGCAGAGTCTAAGTGATCTCATAATTTTCACTATTAACCCCCGCAAGGTGAAATGGACTTTGCTGCAGAAGCATCCCCAAGTCACAGTCCCCAGAATAGCCACCAGTTAGTAGTCGGACACAGAAGCAAAGACAAGACAGGAAAATACTACATTTAGATTGAGGGACAGAAACACGGACACCAGGAACAAACCAGGAGTTGATACCAAGAGCACATACACTGGAGTGAGACCAGGAGCTGGAACGGGGCAGGGGAGAATACTTCAGGTATTCTACTTGGTTTCTCCTCCCTCTCCTCTTAGCTCCCTACTTAGAAATCCTCTCTTTTCAGACACAAAGCATCCACCTACAACCCCTTTCATGGCAGGACTCTACTACAGCTGAAGCTCGCACTCTGTGCCCTAACTTATTAATATTTTACTGATTTGAAATGACAGCCCGCACAACTTGTACACCCCCCCCCCACAACTTCCCCCAAACAGCTACTGAAATACAGGGGGGCAGTGAGATTTTCCTACATCACATGAAAGTACATCCTTGACAAACAGGGAATGTTGAGATGTTTCAGTTCTAAAGCATGCAGAATAGTCAGTGCAGCTCTGGAGTATAATACAGGATGTAAGTCGGAATAAGTACAGGATAAGTAATGTAATGTACACAGTGACTCCACCAGCAGAATAGTGAGTGCAGCTCTGGAGTATAATACAGGATCTAACTCAGGATCAGTACAGGATAAGTAATGTATGTACACAGTGATTCCACCAGCAGAATAGTGAGTGCAATTCTGGAGTGGGTGGAGCAGGACGTGTGGAGAGAGCTGCTGAGACATCCATGCAGGCCTTGGATCCAGGGACTTTCCTTATCCTACCTGCCCAGGCCTCAAAACATCTGAATGGGCTTGGAAAGTACCCTGAGGTGGGTTCCATCCTAGGATGGAGCCTCAGACCTCTACCTCCTGGAGCTTGCCAGCGGAGGGTAGAGGGTCATCCCAGCTGGCTAGATAGAGGTGTTGTCGTCTGGAGAAGGACCAGCACTGTCCGGACATTTGGATTGCAGTCATATGGAGGAATGGGGACAGCTGAGGACCGGAGAGACGGTGGAGAACTTTAGCTCCTGTCTGGCCATGCGGTTGGAGGAATATCGGGACCTCAGGAAGTTGCTGCAACGGCTCCGAGCGGACTTGGCAGTCGCCAGAGGCAGAGCTGCATAGGCCACAGGAGGTAAGAGGTCCCGATACCGTTTAAATGTGAAGTCTTTGTTAGAGGAAATAAAATAAGTGGAAGAGAGACGAGAAGAGATTGTGGCAGGCGGAGGGGTGTTTGGAGAAAAATTTAAAAACGAAGAGAGGTTTGCCGAGATGGCAGCACCTATAAAAATAGAAAGCATGGAGGAAGACAGCAGAGCCCCAGACACAACAAAGGAAAATGTGGTGGAGACAATGGAGCATGAAAATGCAAAGTCCAGAGAAGGCACAGATTCTGAGGCACCCAGGAGCAGTGAGGAGGAGGAGGGTGGACTCACAGCTGGGAGGAATCAGGAGTGTTTTGAAACTGACAGTGAGCGGCCTCCAGGATTACTCACTCAGATCCGTAATGTGGAATCGCCGGTATCCTTCCAGGGATTTTGTTCCGGTGCGGAGTTACCCGCAGAGGAGGAAAAGAAAAAGAAAAAAAATTTAAGGAGAAAAAAGAGGAAAAGGAAAAAAAATCTGCTAAAGGTTCATTTAAAATGGTGTACACAGCAAGATCCTTCCTGTGCTCTGAGCCAGATGAAAGTCAGGATCAGGGCACAGGTCCCGCAAGACCCCCAGCTCCAGCCTCTGCAGTGGGGCTGGAGCGGGAATGCGGGGAGAGTGTTACGGGTCCGGCAGTAGAACACGTGGTGGTCAAAATGGCGCCGGACACCAACCCCTACAAAGGGGGCGGTGATGGTGGCCTGGTGATACCAGGGGGTGTGTCCCCGTGTCCGGTGGATGGCAAGCCCGGGAAACTGGTCTCTGATGCGAGTCAGGGGTCGGGAGAACGGTTAAACCAGAAACCGGATGTGGTGTCTGAAAGCCGGAAGTCTGTCGATGTCGCAGTAAAGCCGGCAAACGTTACGGACAAGGGCGGTCACAAAGGATTCTCCGGCTCTGTTGGCCACTCCTCTGTGGGAGGGGGGAGTGGTCCGGCGCCGTAGGCAGCTCCAGTGATGTCAGTGGCTCCTTCGTCCGCATTGCTGAAAAGTGGTGTAGGCGAGAAGGGAGCTGCTGGCGTCGGGGACGACGGTGGCCCCTCTCCCCAAAATGTTCAGTGTATAGAACAGATGGAGGTTAATGAGGCGGAGAGCACTGCGGGGACACCGCTTATAACATCTGGTGGCGTCCCTGCAAAGGTGCCTGATGATGCGGAGACTGAAGCAATGTCTACCCACACAAAATATAAAGAAAAAATGCATAATATAGAACCAGGCCTGTCCGGAAGGATGACTGCAGGGGGACCTGGTGGGTTAAATAAAAAAGCTGCGGCTGTGGATGTGGAAAGTGCTTGGGGTATGCAGGTGTCTGTACATAAAGTTGCTGGAGTGTCTGCTGGTAATGGGGGGTTGAGTGCTATGTCTGTAGGTGGTGAGGTGGTGAGTAGTGGGGGTGGGGTATCAACCAGGGGCAATGGGCCTGGCGCTCCTCTTGCTGTGGCATCCAGCAGGTCTTATGCTGGTGTCGCAGCAGGGTGACAGCGGGCCCACCCATCTTCATCCTCAAGGTCCGGGGACGGTCAACAACGTATCTTGGACGCTTTAAGAGAGGGAAAGCAAACCCTAACCATAGGGGGAGTGCAGAAGGACCTGTCTTTCTGGATAGACAGATATGGTCTAAATGCCTTCTGAGAGCAACAAGGAGATCAGTGGTCGCTCCCAACAGCCAGGCAGGCTGTAGCCAGGCGGAATGTGGTCCGTCTCCGGTGGCATGGCAATGATGAGTGCCCTCCCAGAAAGAGGGTGGTAGAGCTGCTGCTGGGGATGGACTTCAAGGCGAGTGACATCTTTGCCTTGATACATCCTCATGGCTCGGTCGAGTTCCACATCAGCTTTGTTTACCTAGGGGGCCTGGAGGTCTTCTGGGGGAACTACGAGCTGGTGAAGGACGAGCCCGGCTGGCGAGACTTTGCTGCACAAGCAATTTCTCGCCAAAGTGGTCCCAAAAGAGTGACCGTTCTTACCCGTAACGAGTCATTCTCTTGTATTGATATCATGACCTGGTTGGGAAGGTACGGAGAGGTAGAAGAGATGCCACGGAAGAACTTAGATGAGTTTGGCATCTGGTCAGGGGCCTGGACGTTCATGGTTAAACTCAGCGGTCTGGGAAAGACGGTGTCCCACATACCATCGTCTGCTTTCCTGGGTAGAGATCGGATCCTTGTCTTCTACCAGGGGCAGCCGAAGCTGAGTCACCGGTGTGGCGACCCCTCACATTTGAGTGCAGGCTGCAAAGTGCAGAAGTGTGCTCATTGTGGGGGGTTTGGTCATCTAGCCGCATCGTGTGACCGGATTCGCTGCAACCTGTGTGGTGACTTAGGTCATCTGTTCAGTCGGTGTCCTCGCTCTGTTGTCAATGCTTGTTCCAAACCTGCAGAGGATGAAAGGAGGGAGGCCTCCGTGGGTGAGGGTGCGGGCAGAGATCATGGGGCACAGGGGCAAGGGAAGAACGCAAAGAAAGGTCCCCCTTCTCGCCAGAGAAGGGCGGAGAAGCGAAGGAAGGAGAGGGAGCGGAGGGCACTCCAGGAAACTGGGACGACCTCTGATTCGGTTCTGGATGCCCCCCTGAAGCTGATGCCCCTGGGGAGGCGAAATTGAACGAGGAGATGAGGAGGATCCAAAGGGAGCAGAGGGCTGGGGACTCTCAGTTCTCCCACTATGAATGTGTGGGGGAGGAGGAGAGGACTCAGCCTACAGCAAAGGGGACACCGGGCAAAACCCAAGGGCCAAGTACATCTGGCCCCACCCTGGCCCAGGAAGGTAAATCCTGTACCCCCCTGGTGCGCTCTACTGATCGATACCATGCTCTCGTGGACGTTCCAGACTCTTATACTAAGAGGGAGGGCATGGTAGGGCGCCCTAGAGTCTTTGAGTCTCCCCTGCTGCAGGGGCCGTTGTCCCCAGAAGGGGAGGTTGACCCGGAACTTGGGGATGAAGATGGGAATAGGGTGGTGAGTATGGACTCCTCAGTTTGCAAAAAGCGAGGCAAAGAAGGGGGGTCCTCATCAGATAGAGGGGGGGGTGGGAAGAAGAAAGCTGTCTAACTCAAACATCCATGATGGTGGCACCCACTCCGTTGACGCTGGCATCAATTAATGTTGCCGGCATTAGGTCAGATAGATTTGCAGCCTTTGATTTTCTTGGCCGAGTTGAAGCCGACATTTTGTTTTTGCAGGAGACCAGGCTGTCACTTTTGGCAGACATCGTTAAATCTAGGAGGGAGTGGCGATGCGGGTCCTCCTACTGGTCTCTTGTGGCTGAGCCCTATAGCAGAGTGGTGGTCCTTTTCACCGCACCGGTAACATGCTGACGGATGATTGAGTTAGAAATGGGGAGGTGCTTGATCTTAGATGTCCTCATGAGGGGACAGGAATTAAGATTAATTAATATATACGGACCCCAGAGCAAATGGGACCGTAAAAGTCTCTTCATGAGGATTAAGCCTTTCCATTTTTCAGATCGACAAGTTATCTTTGGAGGGGACTTCAATACTGTCGTGAGGCCCCGAGATAGAGGAAGTTCCGTAGATAAAAAATTGACCTATGATAGTGTAGCATTAAAAATTATATAGTTAGCAATGCTCGCCTGGTGGATATCCACATCAGGCATACCCCAGGCCACTCGGGTTTCACCTATCGTAGAGGTAGTTGTAGGTCTATGGTAGAGAAGGTTTTTTTGAAGGAGGAGGCCATCTCTTCACCAGTGTCCGTTGTTGAGGTGGAGTTCTCCGATCACTGTATGATTATTTTCTCTTTGAACATTGCAGAGTCCCTCCAGATGGGAAGAGGTATATGGAGGCTGAATTCTACTCTCTTGGAAGTAGCGGATATAATAAATGCCTTTGAGGATTTTCTTCAGAGCCAGGTACCTTTTGTTGGATCTCAGTGGTACTAAGTCTGAGTGGTGGGAGTTGTTTAAAGGCCGGGTGGCAGGATTTTTCTGCAGGCTCTCGAGCCTCAGGTCCATGAGTAGGTACCGCCTATATCAGGAACTGAGGAGGAAACTCGAACATCTGGTCTCAACCGGGATCCAAATCAGGCATCTTGGAGGTTGTCAGATCCTCACCTCACCACTTGGGGAAACAAGATCCAAACTGAGACGAGATGTCGGCTTTCCTGTCTGAAACCATCCCTGAGCCAGGGGTTGACCCCTCTCTTGGTCTTTTGATGGATTCGATCAACAAGGAGGAAGTGGGACTGGCGATTGATGGGCTTGCCCTTAAAAAATCGCCAGGGCCGGAGGGCTTAACATCCAAGTTCTATAAAACCTTCAAGGGAACCCTAGTTCCCCTCTTGACTGAGGTGTCTAATGAGTGCCTTTCCTCGAGTACTTAGCCAATGTCAATGAGGAGGTCGGCCTTGATCATTTTATTAAGGGTAAAGACTCGACCTGTATTGAGAATTGGCGTCCCATAGCGCTTCTCAATACAGTTAGAAAGGTTCTTGCGAAAGTACTGTTTAATCGGCTCGTGAAGTTTGCATCCCGGCTCCTTTCGCCGGTCCAGCATTGCTCTGTTCCAGGCCGCAGCACATTTAGTGCTGTCCTCAGTGTCAGAGAGGCAGTGGAGCTGGGAAATTCTGGTCAGTGGGAGGGGTACATTCTGTCCTGGGTCCAAGCTAAAGCTTTTGACCGGGTGAGTACCTCTGGTCGGTCCTTCTGAGGGGTTTGTAAATTAACTCCAGACCCTATATGCTGGGGCAGAGACTTTTGGGTTAGTGAACGGTTGGGTTGGAACCCCCTTTGAGGTTGGCTCTGGTGTTCGCCAGGGTTGTCCCTTGAGCCCTTTGCTATATGTGTTCGCTATCGATCCTTTTCTCAGAAGGATTGATCATGGACCATTGGCGGGAGTCAGAGCTAGCCTGGTAGGGCCAGACGCCACTCAGAGGGTGGTTGCGGACGACGTCTCTATCTTTGTCTCCTCGAAAGGGGAGGCAGAATGGGTTATGTCGGAAGTGGAACGTTACTCGTTGGCATCTGGGTCCAAGATCAACCGGGATAAGTGCAAAAGTCTCTGGCTGGAGGAGGAGGTCCTGGTTTTGGCCTCCTGGACACCCTTCCAGAGCCTCAAGGGTCTGCTAAAATGTTAGGAGTGGAATTTGGCCCAGGTGATTATCCCAAGAAAAACTGGGAGAGTAGGCTGACTCTAGTTGCCCAGAAGGTCGACCAATGGAAGGGTTGGTCCTTAACCCTGAGGGAAAGGGTTCACTTGGCCATGACCTACCTGGTGCCCATGTTGCTTTACCTGGGCAGTGTGTGTGTTCTGTCAGAACCTCTCTGGGCTCGGGTATACAGCCTGTTCTTCCAGCTGTTATGGGGGAGCAGGCTTAATCTAATCAAGAGGGAGGTTACTTACCTACCAAGGACACTAGGCGGGTTAGGTATGGTTAACCCGGTGGCGTTCCTAGTGAACACCTTTATTAAGAACAATCTGCAAACCTCTGGCAAGTGAGGGCTCCTTGGTGGATATCCTCCTGCAGGGGGTGGTTTCAGCCCTTCTTCCAGGAATGGGAGACAGGAGGGCAAGTGAAAGACCTGCGTACACTCCATGGACATCTCCCGGCTTATGCCACCTTGGCTTTGAAGGTTGTTCGTCGTCGGGGTCTGGGAGTGTGGGAGATTAGGACCATGTCGAGAAAATTTCTTGACAGGAGGGTCCTGATGACCCACTTCCAGAAGCCCCTGGCGCTCAAAGACTGCCCAAGTAGTGACCTCGGGGTGGGATTAAGACTTTTGAATTCGAAGAGGATTCCCCAGAAGTTTTGGGATCTGGCTTGGCGTTGCTTCCATGGGAGACTGTATGTGAGGGGCAATCTGAAGTGCAGGAACTCTGATGATAGGGGGTGCCCCCGGGAGGAGTGCGGCGGAATGCTGGAAAGCATGGAGCATTTTCTGCTTCATTGCCTCTTTAATACAGTACACAAAAGGGTAGGGGCCTCCATAGGTTGGTCTGGCCTAAGCAGCCTCTCTTATGCTGGTTGGGCCTATGGGGTGTTCAGAGACCTTGGTGGAAGGGACCGGTGCACTATGTTTTTAGTTAGCATAGTAATTAGGCACTTTATATGGAACGCACGGTGCTTAGTGTCAACGCAGAAGAAAATCCTTCTCAAGGAAAAGGTCATTACCAACATACTGGTTGACATGGTGAAGGTTAAATCTTTGGAGGTCGGCAGATTGGGTGCATCTAGAGCCTCTCGCCTGTGGAGGGGCTTCTCCTTTAGGGTGCCCTAATGTGTCGTTTTCCATGAGGGGGAGGGGGGGTCGTCGCCGATTCTCCACTGGTGGTAGGGGTCTGCGTTCCTCCGGGGCATCTTAAAGTAAGCAATAGGGTCAGGATAGGGAAAGGGAGGGTCAGCATAGGGTTAGTTTTTTCTGCAAGGCAAGATGGAGGGCTAGGAGTAGGGCAAGGTGATAGGGCAAGCGATAGGGATGGTGCGTCGGTGGGCGTGGACCTCGGCCTCTGAGTGGGTGCTGGGGGGGGCTCTCCCCTTCTCTCTCTCTGGTGGTGGGCTGGCATGAAACAGTAGAATTTTTGTTTTGTTTTGAGTTGACAGGAAGAAAGGTTTACAAGCAGCCGAACTTGGTGCTTTCGGGTATGGATTGGATAGGATTGCTGTCGTAAATTGCATATATTTGTGGTGATGGTATATTTGTATATAATAAAAACTGATAGATTAGGGTTAGATGGGGGAAAAAATAGGTTGGGAGGGGTGTTGGGGGGGGGGGGGGTGTGCCTAGCCCAACCCTACACTATGCGGACATGAGGAAGACATGGGGCGAGAGGTTGGGCTGGGGTGTAGGGTGTGGTGGAGGGGCCAGCATCTGGACTATGCGGACATGGGAGGACATGAGGCGAGATGCTGGCTAGGGTGGTGAGGGGTAGATAAGGATGGTTAGGGAGAGTTAGCTAGTATTTGTGTGGAAAAAAATAATAATAATATATATATTAGAGATGGTTTCAGTTATTACATTATTATTATTATTAGTTTATTATTAGTAATGTTGTTGTTTTTTTTGTTGTTATTATTATTTCTTTCTTGTGTATCAGTGATTGGCCCCTGGTTGATAAGGTCGGTATATGTTTTATTTCTTTTTATAATATGATATGTTTGGGAGGGAATATCTGATGTGTGGGTTGTGTGTGGCCAGGTCTGGCTTGTTTCTGTACATAGTAACGTGTATAGTAATGTGTATAGTAATGTGTATAGTAATGTGTATAGTAATGTGTATAGTAATGTGTATGGTGTAGGAAGTTGTTTTGATTATTGTGGAGTATGCAGGGCCGCCATCAGGGGGGTATTACTGGTACTCCCGTCAGGGGCCCGGCCACATGAATGAAGTAAAAGGGGCCCGCCGGGCTGCCGTCGCCCCCCCCCCCCCTCGGACTGTTGCCCCCCCCCCCTCGCAACGCTCACGGCCCCCCCCTCGCAACGCTCACGGGCCCCCCTCGCAACGCCCGCGGCACCCCCCTAGCGACACCCCCCTAGCGACACTCCCCTAGCAACACTCGCGGCAGCCCCTGCATACCTGTTGTAGCTTCACTGGAGAGGAAGATGCAGCATGTGCTGAAGCTGCGTGTGGAGATCCCGCCCCCCAGCTCCTCTACACTGCCGACAGGACATGCAGGCTGGTGAGTATGTGCCCCTATCCATTCTGATTCCCATCCCCCTGACCCCATTTGTAGATTGTATAAAGTTGGTTAAAAAGTTTTTTGGTATTTTTTCGTTTTCCTAGCGCTTTTTTGCCGCGATTTTCGTAATCGCGGCAAAAATGGCGCAGTTTTGCCGCGATTATATAAAAATCGCGGCAAAACCGCGTGATTTGTGCCGCAATTACGAAAATTGCATAAAAAAAAGATACAAAACATGAAAAGTGCTGTTAGGCTATATTATCACAGTGCGGTCAAGTCACGTTTTTTTGCAAAAATTGTGGCAAAAAAATGGGATTTCACCGCACTGTGTAACTAGACTAAGGCCTTATTCAGACGGCCGCATTCGGTCCGTGACATACGGAGCGTGTATCGGCTGTATCTCACAGGCTGACCACAATTCATGGAACCGGACTCCTAGCATCATAGTTATCAGTGTTGCTGGGAGTCCCTGCCTCTCTGCGGGAATACTGTCCCATACTGTAATGATGCTTTCAGTACGGGACCGGGCACAGTATTCCCACGGGAGGGACTATGATCATAGATAACTGTGATGCTAGAAACCTGGCTCCCTGAACTGTGGTCGGTCCGGGAAATATGGCCGATACACGGTCCTTATATCACAGACCGAACATGGACATCTGAATAAGCCACTTACTTGCCTCCTATTTTTGGTGCGGATTGTGCACTGAAAATTCACTACAAATGACAATATAAGGCCTTATTCACACGAACGTGTTATACGTCCGTGATACTTATTACGTCGCACGGACTTATGTTAGTGAATGGGGCCGTTCAGACTGTCAGTGAATTTCACGCAGCGTGTGTGCGCTGTGTAAAACTCACGACATGTCATATACTTGCCCGTGTTTCGCGCAGCACACACCCATTGAAGTCATTGGGTGCGTGCAAATCGTGCACGGCACACGGAAGCACTTCCGGGTGACGCGCGTGATTCGCGCTACACAGGGCCGCCATCAGGGGGTATTAGGGGTACTAGTGTAGGGGGCACGGCCAAACTTAATTGAAAGGGGGGTCCGGCAACTGCCGCGACTTGCCTTTGGTAGAAAAAAACAGGCCCCTGCAATGGGGCCTGTTCTTTTCACCAAAACAATGTCGTGAGCTGCGGGCCCCCCTCTCGTCAAACACCGCCGTGAGCTGCGGGCCCCCCTCTCATCACCGCCGCGAAACACCGCTTGCGCTCGCGAACGACCGCAAGCTCGCACCCGCGCGCGAACGACCGCAAGCTCGCACCCGGGCGTGCGCAGGACCGCAAGCGCGCGCCCACGCGCGAACGACCAGGCGCGCCGCCGAGAGGGAGGCGGTGCGCCCGCAACACAAGTCCGATCTACGGGGAAGGACAGCCACACAGGGACAGCGGCGCACAGTTTACTTACCTGCTGGCCCGCCTCCAACTCCGCCTCCTCGTCCGACTCCGCCTCCTCGTCGTCCTCCTCGTCCGACTCCGCCTCATCCTCCTTCTCCAGAGCGTAGCTGCGTAAGGCAAGGGGGAGGAGTCTAGTTGTTGCGCGGCGGCAGGAGTTCTACGATCCCCGCCATTTTCTGGAGCCTGGAGGTCAAGGACGACATCTGGACCGAAGACATCGCCTGAAGAGGACTGGAGTGGGAGCAGCTCTTCTGACACGGTGAGTAAAGTGTCTCAAAGTGCTGATCATGTATGGCCCTGTTCACACAGAGTATTTTGCAGGCCGAAAAAATCTGCCTCAAAATTCCTTAAAGAATTTTGAGGCAGATTTTGACCTGCCCACACTATCTTGCCGCGTTTTTTGCTGCGTTTTTTGCCCGCTGCGATTGAGGACAGCAGACAAAAAACGCAGCGAAAAATGCATTTTCTGCCTCCCATTGATTTAGATGAGAGGTCAGAGGCGGAACCGCGGCAAGAAAGGACGTGCTGCTTTTTCTTTTTTCCGCGACTGGCTCCCATTGATTTCAGATTAAATCAATGGGCGGCGGTTTTGGAAGTTGTTTGGTGCTGATTCTGACGCAGTGTCCGAGTCAATATCAAGGCCCAAAAACTCTGTGAACTGGGCCTTATTGTTAGGGCTTATTCAGACGAACGTGTAATACATCCGTGCAACGCGCGTGATTTTCACGCGCCTCACACGGACCTATGTTACTCTATGGGGCCGTGCGGACTGTCAGTGATTTTCACTCTGCTGCGACTGTGATACGCTGCGGATTTTCCACAATAAAATGTGTTGCATAAAATCCGCAGCGTTCATGCCTAGTGTGTTCCTACCCTAAGGCCGGATTTACACGAGCGTGTGCTTTTTGCGTGCGCAAAAAGGTCCATAACAGCTCCGTGTGTCAGCAGCGTATGATGCGTGGCTGTGTGATTTTCGCGCAGCCGCCATCATTATGACACTCTGTTTGTATGTTTGTAGCACGCGGTGCTTTTCTGTTTTCATTCATAGTTTATACGGCTGCGGAAGTGCTGGGCGTGATTTTCACGCACCCATTGACTTCAATGGGTGCGTGATGCGCGAACAGCGCATAAATATAGGACATGTCGTGAGTTTTACGCAGCGGACACACGCTGCATGAAACTCACTGACAGTCGGCACGGCCCCATAGAGTAACATAGGTCCGTGCGAGGCGCGTGAAAATCACGAGCATTGCACGGATGTATTACACGTTCGTCTGAATAAGCCCTAACAATAGGCGAAGTTCACAGAGTTTTTGGGCCTTGATATTGACTCGGACACTGCGTCAGAATCAGCACCAAACAACTTCCAATACCGCCTCCCATTGATTTAATCTGAAATCAATGGGAGCCAGTCGCGGAAAAAAGAAAAAGCAGCACGTCCTTTCTTGCCGCGGTTCCGCCTCTGACCTCCCATCGAAATCAATGGGAGGTAGAAAATGCATTTTTCCCTGCGTTTTTTGTCTGCTGTCCTCAATCACCGCGGGCAAAAAACGCGGCAAGATAGTGTGGGCAGGTCAAAATCTGCCTCAAAATTCGGTGCGCGGTTCCAGGCGGTCGCGGGTGGGCATGCGCGGGAGTTTGCGGGTGCGCGCGATCGGTCGCACGGGCGGCAGTGTTTGACGGCCCCCATGCTACCCAGGGCCGCCATCAGGGGGGTATTATGGGTACTGATGTGAGAGGCCCGGCCAAACCTAATTGAAAGGGGGGCTCGCAGCTCACGACATTCTTTTGGTGAAGAAAACAAGCCCCATTGCAGGGGTTTGTTTTTTTTTTCTACCAAAGGCAAGTCGCGGCAGTTGCCGGGCCCCCCTTTCAATTAGGTTTGGCCGGGCCTCTCACATCAGTACCCATAATACCCCCCTGATGGCGGCCCTGGGTACCATGATATGGTGCTGGACGGAGTACCGTTAACAGGCGGTGCCACGGTAGGGGGGCCCAGAAAATTTAGCTGTAGGGGGCCCTGAAATTCCTGATGGCGGCCCTGGGAGTATGATATGTTTTGTACTTTTACATAAAATAAAGAGATACAGGATGTAACTCAGGATCAGTAAAGGATAAGTAATGCAATGTAATTATAGTTACTCCACCATCAGAATAGTGAGTGCAGATCTGGAGTATAATACAGGATATAACTCAGGATAAGTAATGTAATGTATGTACACAGTGACTCCACCAGCAGAATAGTGAGTGCAGCTCTGGAGTATAATACAGGCTGTAACTCTGGATCAGTACAGGATAAGTAATGTAATGTATGTACACAGTGACTCCACCAGCAGAATAGTGAGTGCAGCTCTGGAGTATAATACAGGATGTAACTCAGGATCAGTACAGGATAAGTAATGTAATGTATGTACACAGTGACTCCACCAGCAGAATAGTCAGTGCAGCTCTGGAGTGGGTGGAGTAGGACGTGTGGAGAGAGCTGCTGAGACTTCCGTGCAGGCCTTGGATCCAGGGACTTTCCTTATCCTATCTGCCCAGGCCTCATACCATCTGCCTGGGCTTGGAAAGTACCCTGAGGGGGGTTCCATCCTAGGATGGAGCCTCAGACCTCTACCTCCCGGAGCATGCCAGCGGGGGGTAGAGGGTCATCCCAGCTGGCTGGGAATATGCAAACAGTCGCGGGGGTGAGGAGATCATCTCGGGGCAAGGCTGTCCTGGCTCCCCCTGAGGCTGGAACCCTGGATAAGGGTATGGAGACGCGGTCCGGCAGGGTGATCGAGGTGTTGTCGTCTGGAGAAGGACCAGCACCGTCCGGACATTTAGATGACGGTCGTGTGGAGGAATGGGGACAGCTGAGGACCGGAGAGACGGTGGAGAACTTCAGCTCCCGTCTGGCTATGCGGTTGGAGGAGTATCGGGACCTCAGGAAGTCGCTGCAACGGCTCCGTGCGGACTTGGCGGTCGCCAGTGGAAGGGCTGCAAAATGCACAGGAGGTAAGAGGTCCCGATACCGTTTAAATGTGAAATCCTTGTTGGAGGAAATAAAAGAAGTGGAAGAGAGACGTGAGGAGATTTTGGCAGGCGGAGGGGTGTTTGGAGAAAAGTTAAAAAACGAAGAGAGGTTTGCCGAGATGGCAGCACCTATAAAAATAGAAAGTATGGAGGAAGATACAGCAAAGGAAAATGTGGGGGAGAAAATGGAGCATGGAAATGTAAAGTCCAGTGAAGGCACAGATTCTGAGGCACCCAGGAGCAGTGAGGAGGAGGAGGAGGGTGGACTCACAGCTGGGAGAAATCAAGAGTGCTTTGAAACTGACAGTGAGCGGCCTCCAGGATTACTCACTCAGATCCGTAATGTGGAGTCGCCGGTATCCTTCCAGGGATTTTGTTTCGGTACGGAGTTACCCGCAGAGGAGGAAAAGCAAAAGAAAAAAAAATTTAAGAAGAAAAAAAAGGAAAAGGAAAAAAAATCTGCTAAAGGTTCATTTAAAATGGTGTATACAGCAAGATCCTTCCTGTGCTCTGAGCCAGATGAAAGTCAGGATCAGGGCGCAGGTCCCGCAAGACCCCCAGCGCAAGCCTCTGCAGTGGGGCTGGAGCGGGAATGCGGGGAGAGTGTTACGGGTCCGGCATTAGAACACGTGGTGGTCAAAATGGCGCCGGACGCCAACCCCTGCAAAGGGGGCGGTACTGGTGGCCTGGTGACGCCAGGGGGTGTGTCCCCGTGTCCGGTGAATGGCGAGCCCGGGAAACTGGTCTTTGATGCGAGTCAGGGGTCGGGAGAACGGGTAAACCAGAAACCGGATGTGGTGTCTGAAAGCCGGAAGTCTGTCGGTGTCGCAGTAAAGCCGTCAGACGTTCCGGACAAGGGCGGTCACAGAGGGGGCTCCGGCTCTGTTGGCCACTCCTCTGTGGGAGGGGGGAGTGGTCCGGCGCCGGAGGCGGCTCCAGTGACGTCAGTGGCTCCTTCGTCCGCATCGCTGAAAAGTGGTGTAGGCGACAAGGGGGCTGCTGGCGTCGGGGGCCCCTTTCCCAAAAATGTTCAGCACTTAGAACAGATGGAGGTTAATGAGGCGGAGGGCACAGTGGGGACACCGCTTATAACATCTGGTGGCGTCCCTGCAAAGGTGCCTGATGATGCGGAGACTGAAGCAGTGTCTACCCACACAAAATGTACAGCAAAAATACAGAACATAGAACCAGGCCTGGCCAGAAGGATGACTGCAGGGGGACCTGGTGGGTTAAATGAAAAAGTTGCGGCTGTGGATGTGGAAACTGCTGGGGGTATGCAGGTGTCTGCAAATAAAGTTGCTGGAGTGTCTGCTGGTAATGGGGTGTTGAGTGCTGTGTCTGTGGGTGGTGGGGATGGGGTATCAACCAGGGGCAATGGGCCTGGCGCTCCTCTTGCTGTGACATCCGGCAGGTCTTATGCTGGTGTGGCAGCGGGGGGACAGCGGGCCCACCCATCTTCATCCTCAAGGTCCGGGGACGGTAACTTGCAACAACGTCTCTTGGACGCTTTAAGAGAGGGAAAGCAAACCCTAACCATAGGGGGAGTGCAGAAGGACCTGTCTTTCTGGATAGACAGATATGGTCTAAATGCCTTCCGAGAGCAACGAGGAGATCAGTGGTCGCTCCCAACAGCCGGGCAGGCTGTAGCCAGGAGGAATGTGGTCCGTCTCCGGTGGCGTGGCAATGATGCGTGCCCTCCCAGAAAGAGGGTGGTGGAGCTGCTGCTGGGGATGGGCTTCAAGGCGAGTGACATCTTTGCCTTGATACATCCTCATGGCTCGGTCGAGTTTGACATCAGCTTTGTTCGCCTAGGGGGCCTTGAGGTCTTCTGGGGGAACTACGAGCTGATGAAGGACGAGCCTGGCTGGCGAGACTTTGCTGCACAAGCAATTTCTCGCCAAAGTGGTCCCAAGAGAGTGACCGTTCTTACCCGTAATGAGTCACTCTCTTGTATTGATATCATGACCTGGTTGGGAAGGTACGGAGAGGTAGTAGAGATGCCACGGAAGAACATGGATGAGTTTGGCATCTGGTCAGGGGCCTGGACGTTCATGGTTAAATTAAAGCGTCTGGGACAGACGGTGTCCCACATACCATCGTCTGCTTTCCTGGGAAGAGATCGGATCCTTGTCTTCTACCAGGGGCAGCCGAAGTTGTGTCACCGGTGTGGCGACCCCTCACATTTGAGTGCAGGCTGCAGGGTGCAGAAGTGTGCTCATTGTGGGGGGATTGGTCATCTAGCCGCATCGTGTGACCGTATTCGGTGCAACCTGTGTGGTGACTTAGGTCACCCGTTCAGTCGGTGTCCTCGCTCTGTTGTCAATGCTTGTTCCAAACCTGCGGAGGATGAAAGGAGGGAGGCCTCCGTGGGTGAGGGTGCGGGCAGGGACGATGGGGCACAGGGGCAAGGGAAGAATGCAAAGAAGGGTCCCCCTTCTCGCCAGAGAAGGGCGGAGAAGCGAAGGAAGGAGAGGATTTGGAGGGCGCTCCAGGAAACTGGGACAACCTCTGATTCGGATCTGGATGCCCCCCCTGAATCTGATGCCCCTGGGGAGGCCGAATTGAATGGGGAGATGAGGAGGATCCAAAGGGAGCAGAGGGCTGAGGACTCTCAGTCCTCCCACTATGAAAGTGTGGGAGAGGAAGAGAGGACTCAGCCTACAGCAAAAGGGACACCGGGCAAAACCCAAGGGCCAAATACATCTGGCCCCGCCCTGGCCCAGGAAGGTAAATCCTGTACCCCCCTGGTGCGCTCTACTGATCGATACCATGCTCTCGTGGACATTCCAGCCTCTCATACTAAGAGGGAGGGCATGGTAGGGCACCCTAGAGTCGTTGAGCCTCCCCTGCTGCAGGGGCCGTTGCCCCCAGAGGGGGAGGTTGACCCGGAACTTGGGGATGAAGATGGGAATAGGGTGGTGAGTATGGATTCCTCAGTTTGCAAGAAGCGAGGCAAAGAAGGGGGGTCCTCATCAGATAGAGGGGGGGTGGGAAGAAGAAAGCCGTCTAACTCAAACATCCATGATGGCGGCACCCATTCCGTTGACGCTGGCATCAATTAACGTTGCCAGCATTAAGTCAGATAGGGCGAGATTTGCAGCCTTTGATTTTCTTGGCCGAGTTGAAGCCGACATTTTGTTTTTGCAGGAGACCAGGCTGTCACTTTTGGCAGACGTCGTTAAATCTAGGAGGGAGTGGCGACGCGGGCCCTCCTACTGGTCTCTTGCGGCTGAGCCCTATAGCGGAGTGGCGGTCCTTTTCACCGCACCGGTAACATGCCGACGGATGATTGAGTTAGAAATGGGGAGGTGCTTGATCTTAGATGTCCTCATGAGGGGACAGGAATTAAGACTAATCAATATATACGGACCCCAGAGCAAATGGGACCGTAAAAGTCTCTTCATGAGGATTAAGCCTTTCCTTTTTTCAGGTCGACAAGTTATCTTTGGAGGGGGCTTCAATACTGTCATGAGACCCCGAGATAGAGGAGGTTCCGGAGATAAAAAATTGACCTACGATAGTGTAGCATTAAAAAATATAGTTAGCGATGCTCGCCTGGTGGATATCCACATCAGGCATACCCCAGGCCACTCGGGTTTCACCTATCGTAGAGGTAGTTGTAGGTCTAGGATAGACAGGTTTTTTTTGAAGGAGGAAGCCATCTCTTCACCAGTGTCCGTTGTTGAGGTGGAGTTCTCCGATCACTGTATGATTATTTTCTCTTTGAACATTGCAGAGTCCCTCCAGATGGGAAGAGGTATATGGAGGCTGAATTCTACTCTCTTGGAAGAAGCGGAGATAAGACAGGCCTTTGAGGATTTTCTTCAGAGCCAGGTACCTTTGTTGGATCTCAGTGGTACTAAGTCTGAGTGGTGGGAGTTGTTTAAAGTCCGGGTGGCAGGATTTTTCCGCAGGCTCTCGAGCCTCAGGTCCATGAGTAGGTACCGCCTATATCAGGAACTGAGGAGGAAACTCGAACATCTGGTCTCAACCGGGGGTAGTGGGGAGGAGATCTCCGTGGTGAAAGCTTTGCTCAGGAGGTGTCAGTATGATAGGCACACATCTTTAGTTCTTGAGAGGGATTTCGGGAGGTACCGCTCGCCCGACCCCTACAGGAACTGTAAGATGTCAGTGAGTCGTAAGGTTGTGACAGGACTGATTGATAGTACAGGATCTCTGAAGAGATCCAAATCAGGGATCTTGGAGGTCGTCAGATCCTTCTACTCGCACCTCTTGGGGAAGCAAGATCCAAACCGAGACGAGATGTCGGCTTTCCTGGCTGAAACCATCCCTGAGCCAGGGGTAGACCCCTCTCTCGGTGTTTTGATAGATTCGATCAAGGAAGAGGAAGTGGGATTGGCGATTGATGGGCTTGCCCTCAAAAAATCGCGAGGGCCGGATGGCTTAACATCCGAGTTTTATAAGACTTTTAAAGGAACCCTAGTTCCCCTCTTGACTGAGGTGTTTAATGAGTGCCTTTCCTCGGGTACTTTGCCAATGTCAATGAGGAGGTCGGCCTTGATCGTTTTATCGAAGGGTAAAGACTCGACCCGTATTGAGAATTGGCGTCCCATAGCGCTGCTCAATACGGACAGAAAGGTTCTCGCAAAGGTGCTGTTTAATCGGCTGGTGAAGTTTGCATCCCGGCTCCTTTCGCCGGTCCAGCATTGCTCTGTTCCAGGCCGCAGCACATTTAGTGCTGTCCTCAGTGTCAGAGAGGCAGTGGAGCAGGGAAATTCTGGTCGGTGGGAGGGGTACATCCTGTCCTTGGACCAGGCCAAGGCTTTTGACCGGGTGGACCACGAGTACCTCTGGTCGGTCCTTCTGAGGTACGGCCTACCGGGGGGGTTTGTCAATTGGCTACAGACCTTATACACTGGGGCTGAGACTTTTGCGCTGGTGAACGGTTGGGTTGGAACCCCCTTTGAGGTTGGGTCTGGTGTCCGCCAGGGTTGTCCCTTGAGCCCTTTGCTATATGCGTTCGCAATTGATCCTTTTCTTAAAAGGATCGATCGTGGGCCATTGGCGGGAGTCGGGGCCGGCCTGGAGGGGCCGGAGGCCACTCAGAGGGTAGTTGCGTACGCAGACGATGTCTCCATTTTTGTCTCCTCGAGAGGGGAGGCAGAGTGGGTGATGTCGGAAGTGGAGCGTTACTCATTGGCATCTGGGTCCAAGATCAACCGGGATAAGTGCAAAAGTCTCTGGCTGGGAGGAGGATATCCTAGTTTTGATCTCCCGGACACCCTTCCAGAGCCTCAGGGGTCTGCTAAGATCTTAGGAGTCGAATTTGGCCCGGGTGATTACCCCAAGAAGAACTGGGAGGATAGGCTGAATCTAGTTGCCCAGAAGGTCGACCAATGGAAGGGTTGGTCCTTAACCCTGAGGGAAAGGGTTCACTTGGCCAAGGCCTACCTGGTGCCCATGTTGCTTTACCTGGGCAGTGTGTGCATCTTGCCAGAACCTCTCTGGACTCGGGTCTATAGCCTGTTCTTCCAGCTGTTATGGGGGAACAGGCTCAACCTAATCAAGAGGGAGGTTACTTACCTACCAAGGACACTAGGCGGGTTAGGTATGGTTAACCCGGTGGTGTTCCTAGTGAACACCTTTGTTAAGATCAACCTGGCAAACCTCTGGCAAGAGAGGGCTCCTTGGTGGATATCCTCCTGCAGGGGGTGGTTTCGGCCTTTCTTCCAGGAATGGGAGAGAGGAGGGCAAGTGAAAGACCTGCGTACACCTCACGGACATCTCCCGGCTTATGCCACCCTGGCGCTGAAGATTGTTCGCCGGTGGGGTCTGGAGGTGTGGGAGATCAGGACCATGTCGAGAAAATTTCTTGACAGGAGGGTCCTGATGACCCACTTCCAGAAGCCCCTGGCGCTCAAAGACTGCCCAAGTAGTGACCTCGGGGTGGGATTAAAACTTTTAAATTCAGCGAGGATTCCCCAGAAGTTTTGGGATCTGGCTTGGCGTTGCTTCCATGGGAGACTGTATGTGAGGGACAATCTAAAGTGCAGAAGCTCTGATGATCGGGATTGCCCCCGGGAGGAGTGCGGCGGAGTGCTGGAAAGCATGGAGCATTTCCTGCTTCATTGCCCTTTCAATACAGAGGTATACAAAAGGGTGGGAGCCTCCATTGGTTGGCCAGGCCTAACCAGCCTCTCCTATGCTGGGTGGGCCTATGGAGTGTTCGGAGACCTCGGTGGTAGGGACCATGGCACCTTGTTTCTAGTCAGTATAGTGGTCAGGCACTTTATGTGGAATGCACGATGTTTAGTTTCTACCCAGAAGAAAATCCTCCTAGTGGATGAGGTTGTTAGCAATATCATGGGTGACCTGGTGAAGGTGCATTCTTTGGAGGTCGGCAGATTGGGAGCATCCAAAGCCTCTCGTCTTTGGAGGGGCTTTTCCTTTAGGGTGCCTTAATGTGTCTGCCTTCATGAGGGAGGGGGGGGGTCGTCACCGGTGCTCAACTGGAGGTGGGGGTCTGCATACCGCTGAGGCACCAAAAAAAAATATAGCGATAGGGCTCGGAATAAGGGAAAGGTGAGGGTCAGCATAGGGTCAGCTTTCAATAGGGTCAAGAAAGGGCTAGTAATAGGGTAAGGAGATAGGGCAAGCGATAGGGAGGGTGCAGCGGTGGACGTGGTACCTTGGCCTCTGGGGGGGTGCTGGGGGGGGGCTTTCCCTTCTCTCTATCTGGTGATGGGCTAGGTAAGCACTGGAAGATTTTTGTTTTGTTTAGGATTGAAATGGCAGGAAAAAGGTTTACAAGCGACCGAACTTGGTGCTTTCGGGTACGGTGTATTTTGTATATGGTTTGGTATTTGGACAAGTTGGTGACGTGTATTGTATTATATTGTAGAAATGTTGTTAGAATAGGGATAGACTTAAGGGGGTTAATAGATAGGTTGGGAGGGGGTCGGGGGGGGGGGGTTTGCCTGACCCAGCCCCGGACTATGCGGACATGGGAGGACATGGGGCGGGGGGCTGGGCTGGGGTGTTGGGTGTGGTGGTTGGGGCCAGCATCTGGACTATGCGGACGTGAGAGGACATGAGGCGAGATGCTGGCTGAGGTGGTGGAGTTTAGGTAAGAAGGGTAAGGTTAGGGAAAGTCAGGATGTGTATAGTGTGTTTAAAAAAAAAAAAAAAAAAAAATATTATAAAAATAAAAAATTTGAAAAAAAAAAAAAAAAAAAATTTGGATTAGTATTATTATATTTTGGATTTTTTGGGTTATTATTATTATTTTATTATTATTATTATTATTATTATTATTATCATTATTATGTTGTTTCTTTAGGCCCTTGGTTGACGCGGGTCGGGGGATTTTCTGTTGGTACTTTGGATGACGTTTATATGATGTTTGTATATATTCTAGCTATTGTTTAGCTTCGGATGAAGTGTAGATGTAAGTATATAAGAGTGGGGTGTATGTGGCCGGGTCTGGTATAGTTTTCTCTTCTCATATGCAGAGATGTATATAAGAAAATTTGTTTATAAGAATTGGGTTGTGACTTTTTGGTTATATGGAATTAGTTATGTATTTGTTTTTCCGTTTATGTTTTGTAAATTTATATAAAATAAAGAGATACAGGATGTAACTCAGGATCAGTACCGGATAAGTAATGTAATGTATGTACACAGGGACTCCACCAGCAGAATAGTGAGTGCAGCTCTGGAGTATAATACAGGATGTAACTCAGGATCAGTACCGGATAAGTAATGTAATGTATGTACACAGTGACTCCACCAGCAGAATAGTGAGTGCAGCTCTGGAGTATAATACAGGATGTAACTCAGGATCAGTACAGGATAAGTAATGTATGTACACAGGGACTCCACCAGCAGAATAGTGAGTGCAGCTCTGGAGTATAATACAGGATGTAACTCAGGATCAGTACAGGATAAGTAATGTAATGTATGTACACAGGGACTCCACCAGCAGAATAGTGAGTGCAGCTCTGGAGTATAATACAGGATGTAACTCAGGATCAGTACAGGATAAGTAATGTAATGTATGTACACAGTGACTCCACCAGCAGAATAGTGAGTGCAGCTCTGGAGTATAATGACCCTGAACATAATTTTATAAGTAAACTGTTTAATATCTGTTGGTGGATTGGGTCATAATGAAAGTTTTTATATTCTGTATGTAAATAACGGGAAGTTAGAAGGAATCATTATATAGTAGCTGAGCTTTGCTCTTTGGTCATATGATGGAATAATCTGCCTCCGTCATAACACCCGGCACACACGTGAATTTTAACGTGGGAATTTTTTTTTCTTTCTGCAGACAAAATCATTTGCATATCTACTTCTCTTTATAGATGTTTCTGTGGCCGGGGTGGGGGTTGGTGTATGTTCATATAATTCTCCACCACTAGGCGGTAGTTTAGAGATTTAGTCTATAATTCACTCTTAGTTTTCAGGATTTGATCGGTGACTGTAGCTGAGCCCAGGTAGAACATTAACAGATGATGTGAGAGTCTACAATGAAGTGATCACATGTGAAGAGTTCCCCGGAGGTTCCAGATCACAGGTGTCACCATTGTCTATAGTAGCATGACCCTCCCCCACAATATACAGAATATCACTTATTGATTACCTTCCCCTGCAATGTTTCCTCATGTGACATAAAGCTTCTGCTGGATTCGGTGAAGGACACACATGTAGGTAAACTCTAAGTCTAGAATTCGAGAAAACAATGTTAGTCCGTTCATCCAAACAAAGAAATAAATATGGGGGGGACTAATCTGCTGTGACTACAATACAAAGCAACACAAGGACAAAATACATATGCAAACATTGTAAATATTGATTATGCTTAACTGCTTTTCTGATATATTTCACTACTTAGAAATCGGAGGTTCTTAATGCACATGTTGATCAAATTGTGTGAGCCCATCTGCCACGACAAGGCAACCTCTTATAGATGGAACCTAATCTTATCAGACTCATCTTTCTCCTGGGCCTAGCCCTATTAATGGTGGACAGGAACCAGCTCCATTCTAATTAAATCAAGTTTTGGACAGATAGAGCGCGTGACCAAGATGGAGACAGTCACCACACCAATTGTACAATGTAAAAAAAAAAAACATAATTAAAGGGGTATTCCAGCCTCCAGCATTTTTCAGCCATCCATTGTATCGAATAATAAAATGCTAAATCGGTGGGGGTTAAAGCACTGTGACTCCCACTGATCACCAGAACGGTGCACACCAATCCCTCATTCTCCCCAGCATGGAGCGGAGGCTGGGCATGGGTCCTAACACTCCATTCAAAGGCTGTTCCATGGCTGATTCCATCATCCCCATAGACTTTAAATGAACCTGCATGCTCGGCCCTTGCTCCATTTAAGCTTCTCCTAGCCGCTGTCTTGCGGCTAGAGGAAACGGGGGACCAATGTGCCCAGTTCTGGTGACCTGTGAGGGTCCCGGCGGTCGGGCCCCCAATGATCTAGAACTTTTCACCTATTTACGGGAGAGATAAAAAATGCTGGAAGCTGGAATACCCTTTAAAGCCCATAACGAGCGCCGATAGAACAAGTTGATTGGTTCTCATTTAAAGGCCATTTTACATGGGCCGATGCAAACTGTATGGGGACAAACGTATATTATTAGGATCGTTCGGTCCCCATACAGTTTGCATATTGTTGGCAGCACATCCCCTGTTTATACAGGAAGATGTACATTATATGAATTGCATTACTGCTATATTTGCTGTACTTAGAAATGTGAGGATCTTACTGTATTTACAGGACCGGCCCAGCCGATATTAATACCTGGAGGACGGGGCCGGCATTTCATTTACACCAGGATTTGATTTGTACCTGCAAAAGAAAACATCTTTGTGTATTTATTGATTGGCATCTTCTTTGATGTTTTTGTGGGTGGCAGGACGGGGGAAGCTGGACCCGCATAGTCAGGAGCATAGTCACCTGGTCATAGTCATAGCTGTAAACCCGCTGACGTCATGCTGGAGTTAGTGGAGGAGATAGTCGCCCAGGAGTTGCAGGTCAAACTGTTACATTTTGGCGCCTGCCACATGTTACATCTAAAATGGAGGATTTCACAAGATCACCTGACATCAGGCTACCCCATAATGCCTTGCAAACGGCTCTCCCAGCCAATCGGGAGGCAGCATAGGGGCGGGCTCAAGCCTGCAATAAAAGTCTATGCACGGAGCTCAGCGGCCATTTTACAGACAGGAGCTGTAGGGATAGCATCTCTGTGCAGTAAGGGAAAGCTTTAGGAATCTAAAAGGCAGGAATCCAGCAATCGAAGGGGCTCATCCACTACTCACTACTCAGCCAGTGTGTGAATACGCTTTTATAAGGGGCTCATCCCCGTTGCATCCAACTTGCAATACAGGCAGGCTTTGTAGTACTACAAGGCCCAGCATTCCCTGAGTCAGTGCACAGTGGCTGATAGAAATTCTCATTCATTGCCATTTGGCAAGCCAGTGTCCGTGTGTGAATACGCTTTTAGAAAGGGCTCATCCCTGGCCGTTAACATAACAAACAATCCAACTTGCAATACAGGCAGCCTAGTAGTACTACAACGCCCAGCATTCCCTGAGTGCACCGCGGCGTGGCTGATAGAAATTCTCATTCATTGCCATTTGCCAAGCCAGTGTCAGTGTGTGAATACGCTTTTAGAAGGGGCTCATCCCCGGCCGTTCGGTAACATAACGAAATAACAATCCAACTTGCAAAACAGGCAGCCTTTGTAGTAGTACTACAAGGCCCAGCATTCCCTGAGTGCACCGCGGCGTGGCTGATAGAAATTCTCATTCATTGCCATTTGCCAAGCCAGTGTCAGTGTGAATATGCTTTTAGAAGGGGCTCATCCACGGCCGTTAACATAACGAAATAACAATCCAACTTGCAATACAGGCAGCCTTTGTAGTAGTGCTACAAGGCCCAGCATTCCCTGAGTGCACCGCGGCGTGCCTGATAGAAATTCTCATTCATTGTCATTTGCCAAGCCAGTGTCAGTGTGTGAATAAGCTTTTAGAAGGGGCTCATCCCCCGGGTTTTGATTCAACTTGCTGCACTCCAGCAGTGAAATGTCTGGTAAAAAAAAGGTTGTCAAAGGACGGGGTAGAGGAAAAAACACTCATGCCGTGTCCTCTTCCAGTCCAAATGTTGGATCTGTTGGTGCCAGACCCAGTACCAGCATTTGTGGCACAAGACATGTGCCCAGTTCCACTAGTAGCAGCAGCCATGTGCCTTCTGGTAGTAGTAGCAGTATCAGCAAGCCAGACTTGTCCATCTCCTCCGGTGGGCGGGTTACTTTAGACAATACGGCCATTGTGGACTGGTTGGCTGGCTCGCGGTCATCTCAGCAGGAAGACTCTGACGATCTGGCTTCAAGCCAGGTTTCGTTGTATTCCAGATCCTCTACAGTTCCTTGGCACAGTGACAGTAGTAATATAGGTATTTCTAGCGTTTCCATTCCATCATCTATGTCTTCGCTCCCCCTTCCTAGCGGGAAGCCATCTTTCCTGAGAGTCCTAAGAGACATCTCCTCGGGTGCGAAGGAAGATACTGAACAACATAGTGATGATGATGATTTGTTTTCCGCGAGTCAGCCAACGGAGTGTGTTGCGGCGGTGGAGGTGGAAGCGGTGTCCGAGACGCATAGCTGCGGTAGTGGGGGTGTTGGTGGTGGTAGCCGTGGTGGCAGACACAGTAATGAGGGGGGGCATGGAGCCCGCCATGATGTCACATCACATTCACAACACAGTGACAGAAGTGGCGGGGATGATGAGGAAGGCTATGATGATGATGTTGTTTTAGACAGGACGTGGGAACCAGGTGACGAGGTGATGACGGCGTCAGAGGAGGAGGGTAGTAGTGGCGGCACTGGCCGTGATAAACAGCCAAGCCTAGGTATGGGCAGAAGTCAATCTGCAAAACGTTGCAGCGGTAGTGTCAGCTCAGGAGCCGGTGATGGCGACACTGATGCTGGTGTAGGCTCCCGAAAAAAGACTGCCAGACAAAGGGCAAGCTCGGGTGGTGGTGGTGGTGGTGGTGGTGGTGGAGGGGGTACTACCTCTTTACGGTACTCTGCCGTGTGGCAATTTTTCTGTACCTTCCCGGAGGACGAAAACATGGCACAGTGCCGTATGTGCAAGCAGAAAGTAAGGCGTGGGCAGGGCAGCAATGTAGGAACTACCGCTCTACGTAAACACATGGAGCGGCATCACAAGGCCATGTGGGACAATCAACATGCCCCACCATCATGTACATCTAATGAAGACCCCTCTGCCGCTTCTGCTGCTCCAAGTCCCTGTCATCTAAGTAGTAGCCAGGCCTTATCCACCATGTCGTTGTCATCATCATCATCACTGTCATCTAGTGCTCCTCCTACGTCCCGTCAGTTATCCATTACGGAATCGTTGTCCAATAAGCAACAATATATACCCAGTCATCCACTTGTCGTGCGGCTTAATTCACACCTGGCTAAGTTGTTGGTGGTGCAGTCGCTGCCGTACCACCTGGTCGACTCCGCCGGCTTCAAGCAATTGATGGCGTGTGCTCAGCCTAGGTGGCGAATACCTAGCCGACATTCTTCTCCAAGACAGCTGTCCCTGCTTTGCACAAGCACGTGGAGGAAAAGGTGTGCCAGTCCTTGCAATTATCCGTGTGCAGCAGGGTACATGCCACCGTCGACACGTGGAGCAGCAACTATGGGCAGGGACAGTACTTTCACGGCCCACTGGGTCAATATTTTGCAGTCCAATGCACCACCGCAGCAATGCCAGGCATTACCACCTCCACGCTTGTATCTTTCTGGTTCAACTCCGGACACCAGGCGCCTACCATCCTCCTCCTCCTCCTCCTCCTCCTTGCCCTCCTCAATGGAGGTCTTCCCGTCCCCGACACGACACAGCGTATCTTCCACTCCTCCTCCCTCCTCTTTTCATAGGTTCAAGGTGAAGCACCACAACGCTGTCTTACACCTGCTGAGCCTGGGTGAGAAAAGCCACACAGGGCAGGAGCTGCTGCTGTGCATCAAGGAGGAAATCGCACGCTGGCTGTCTCCTCTGAAACTCACACTGGGCAATGTTGTCTCTGATAACGGGAAGAACGTTGTGGCTGCACTGCGTCTAGGTCACCTGACACACGCTCCTTGCATGGCACATGTGATCAATCTGGTCATAACACGCTTCTTAAAGTCATATGTTGGTTTGAAGGGTGTGCTGGCCATGTCCAGGAGGGTTTGCGTTCGCTTTAGACGTTCGTATGCATTTAAGCACGCCCTCCTGGACTTGCAGCGTCAAAACAATCTCCCAGAACACAGCCTGATTTGCGACGTTCCAACACGCTGGAATTCCACCCTGCACATGTTGGACCGTCTGTACAAACAGCGGAAAGCCGTGAATGATTTCCTGATGTAGCAGACGGGCAGCGTTTGGAGCCAGTGTAATTTCGAGCTCAGGCACTGGCAGCTGGTTAGAGACGCATGTCGCGTTTTGAGGCCCTTTGAAGAGGCCACACGATTTGTGAGCCGTGACGCTAGCGGAATGAACGATGTTATGCCGCTGATATTCATTATGGAGCAAACGCTCACAGCGATGATTCAGCAAAGGATGGAGGAAGGATCACATCTGGCTATGGATGTTGAGGAGGAGGAGGAGGATGAGGATGAGGAAACAGGACCTGAAGAGGAGCTGGATTTTGAGATGGAATCACAGGAAGGGATAGGGGACGAGGCAGCCGCACAACATAACAGTGATGGTGGTGATGACGAGTCTGACGACGACCTTGATGATGGACAACCATGGCAGTATGGGGCGGAGATGGAACCAACCGGGCCCTCTGAAACGCTGGCCAGGATGGCGAGCTGTATGCTTCGTTACTTGCGCGCTGACTGTCGTATTGTTAGCATGAAGCAAAGAGATGAGTACTGGATAGCCACACTTTTAGACCCTCGGTATAAAGCCAGAATGGGGGAGTTTTTTGCGCCTTCCGAGAGGGAGGCAAAATTGGCTTATTATCGAGAGAAGCTATGCAGCCAGCTTGTCACGGCTTTCAAACGGCAAACACCTGCTGCAAGCATGTCTGACCGGGGGGCCACTCTCCGCTCCCCACTGTCTCATCGTTCCACCGCCTCTGGCAGAGCTACCTCTGCAATAGGCGGCAGCCGCGGCAGCAGCAGCAGCAGCAGCCAATTCAGTTTGGAAAATATGATGACAACATTTTTACATCCAATACCCCAACCTGACACACATCGTAGTCACCAAAGGGATGTTCACCATCACCAGGTGCAGCACCTAAACAACCAGGTTCACTCGTACCTGGACTGTGCCCTTTCTCCGTCAGAAATGCTGATCCCAGACCCCATGGACTTCTGGGTCAGCAGATTGGATCATTGGCAAGAACTGGCCCAGTTTGCCATGGGTGTACTGTCTTGTCCACCCTCCAGTGTAGCGTTAGAGAGGGTATTCAGCGTGGCAGGGGGCTTCGTCACCCCTAAGCGAACAAGATTGTCCGCCAACAGCTTGAAAAATCTCACGTTTCTGAAAATGAATCAAGCGTGGATCGGTGAGGATTTTAAAACCCCTGTGCCTGATGCCACTGATTAGATCTGACATTGCTGCTGCTGCTGCCGCCTGCTACTGCCGCCTGCTACTGCCGCCTGCTACTATGGGATTCTGTCCTGTCCACTCTTTTTTTAATGTGCCGCTGTTGGTGCTGCTACTACTTCTACCACCAATCCACCCCCAGTGCCGTCTGCTACAAGCAGGCCTGCCCCACCACAGGGCTTTGTCCTGTGACTGTCCAGTCTCTTTTAATGTGCTGCTACTACTACTACCACCCTTGCTGTCCGTTGGCTACCTCTACTACCACCAATACACCTCCACTGCCGTCTGCTACAAGCAGGCCTGAGGCCTGCCCCACCACAGGGCTTTGTCCTGTGACTGTCCAGTCTCTTTTTTTAATGTGCTGCTACTACTACCAGTCTACCACCCTTGCTGTCTGTGTTGGCTACCTCTACTACCACCAATACACCTCCACTGCCGTCTGCTACAAGCAGGCCTGGAGGGCTTGTCAAAATCCATTGCTTGTTGCTTTTACATCCATGTATGGATGAACCCCGGCAGGTATCTGCCACCATAAAGGGTAAATTTTTTGAGGGCTTGTCAAAAGCCTTTGCTTCTTTTACCACCTTATATGTATGAACCCTGGCAGGCATCTGTCGCCAAAAATGGTTCATTTTTGTACCTTTTTTAACAATGCATTAAGCATACAACATGCACAAGTGCAGTGGTTTCTGTTAGTTATCACCGTGTCCCATCCGTTTTCCTATAGCCATACATGTTGGCGTAACTTTGACACTAACCTTGCCTTAAAGACAGCTCAAAAGTACTTGGATACACTCATGGGTGACCTAAGAGTGTTATACAGGGCTTCTAGGGCTTTTAAACAGTGTTATACACGATTTTTAGGGGCTTTTAGGGGCTTTCTTGTATTACAGGTTCGGTCAGAACTAGATCAGTCCGAATCTAACTTTTTCATGAAATTCGGCGAACCTGCCGAACCGAACATTTCAAAAGTTCGCTCATCTCTAGTCAGGGACATCAGTGAGGCTGGAAGACACCAGGCAGTGCAGTATACTGGGTGCAGCAGAAACAATAAGAATATAATGGCTGGAGTAAGTAATGTGCAGTAATGTGACAATGGGCCAGAGTAGAAGGATAAAGGGTGTTTCATGTCCCGCACACTCAATGTCATATAATGGGATGACTGCAGTGCAGGGACTGTCATATGATTTCATATGATGTCATCTTCAGGTTGTGGAGTGGGGCTCATGGGATGCAGTAGGGATAATGTGATGTCATCATCAGGTGTGTAGTGGGGATTATGTGATGTCATGCTCAGGAGTGCACTGGGGCTCATTTGATGTAATCATCAGGTGTGTAGTAGGGCCTGTGTGATGTCCTCATCAGGAGTACAATTGGGCTAATGTGATGTCATCCTCAGGTGTGTAGTGGGGCTCATGTGATGTCATCATTAGGCGTGTAGTGGGGATTGTGTTGATGTCGTAATCAGGTGTATAGTGGGGCTCATGTGATGTCATCATCAGGTGTGTAGTGGGGCCTATGTGATGTCATCATCAGGTGTGTGGTGGGGATCATGTGATGTCATCATCAGGTGTGTAGTGGGGATCATGTGATGTCATCCTCAGTAGTGTAGTGGGGCCTATGTGATGATGTCATCATCAGGTGTGTAGTGGGGCTCATGTGATGTCATCCTCAGTAGTGTAGTGGGGATAATGTGATGTCATCATCAGGTGTGTAGTGGGGATCATGTGATGTCATCCTCAGTAGTGTAGTGGGGCCTATGTGATGTCATCATCAGGTGTGTAGTGGGGATCATGTGATGTCATCATCAGGTGTGTAGTGGGGATCATGTAATGTCATCATCGGGTGTATAGTGGGGCTCATGTGATGTCATCCTCAGTAGTGTAGTGGGGATCATGTGATATCATCGTCAGGTGTGTAGTGGGGCTCGTGTGATGTCATGCTCATGTGATGTCATCCTCAGTAGTGTAATGGGGATCGTGTGATGTCATCATCAGGTGTGTAGTGGGGATCATGTAATGTCATCATCAGGTGTATAGTGGGGCTCATGTGATGTCATCCTCAGTAGTGTAGTGGGGATCATGTGATGTCATCATCAGGTGTGTAGTGGGGATCATGTAATGTCATCATCAGGTGTGTAGTGGGGCTCATGTGATGTCATCCTCAGTAGTGTAGTGGGGATAATGTGATGTCATCATCAGGTGTGTAGTGGGGATCATGTAATGTCATCATCAGGTGTGTAGTGGGGATCATGTAATGTCATCATCAGGTGTGTAGTGGGGCTCATGTGATGTCATCCTCAGTAGTGTAGTGGGGATAATGTGATGTCATCATCAGGTATGTAGTGGGGATCATGTAATGTCATCATCAGGTGTGTAGTGGGGATCATGTAATGTCATCATCAGCTGTGTAGTGGGGATCATGTAATGTCATCGACAGAAGTACAGTGGGGCTCATGTGATGTTATCATCAGGCGTGTAGTGGGGATCATGTGATTTGAAGGTGTTCAGGCCGCACTAGGTTTTCGTATGGTGCATGCATTGGGGCCCAACCCGTATAGTATAAGAAAAGGTACTATACACACCAAAAGTCGTTATCCAAAGATAGATTTTTAATATGAATGATTATGCCAGTATGAGTGCGACGTTTCGGTCATGTCTCTGACCTTCATCGGGCACTATAGAATTAATAAATCAAAGTACATTAGACTGGAAACATAACGTTGCATCTGTAAACATATACGAGATAGAAAGAATATCACTTATAAGTGGTATATACAGATCATATAGTCACTACATAGATGATATCAGAAAAATATTTACAATAATCGGTAATGAATAACCGATCTAGAACAATACAAAGAGGAAATGGATACTGATTATTTACATTATTAATGCATACAGATTAGCACATCAAAAAACAAGAGAAGACCACAATCTGAGGATACGTGGTATGTGTCCGTGGTATATGTCCATGTGAGTAAGTGTTCACGTGAGCCAATGGTAATAATTACTAATATAAAGAGGTTTTGTCTGCTGTTATTTGTCAGGGAAAAAGTGTTACTGTAAAGGATCTGCCAGGCACAGCTTCGGGGTTAACGCCCATAGATAATCAGTCTGCACCTGCTTCTATGTCTGTGAGACTGACTCCATCTTCCACCACTCAGGATGGCAGGCTTAGGAGTGGGAGAGCCTATCACAGCCTGGCCAGACGGAGCTGAGTGGTGGAAGATGGAGTCAGTCTCACAGACATAGAAGCAGGTGCAGACTGATAACCCCGAAGCTGTGCCTGGCAGATCCTTTACAGTTACATAATGGAATTGGATGAGCAATAAATGGCGCCGTCTGTGGTAATAACGATAAATGCGTCTAAGCCAACTATGTATGAGTGATTATAAACCTGTCCTGTCCCATGTCATATAATGACAAAAAGCATATATGTATAGTAGTAGCTATATATCCGTATGTGTAGTATACCTGATTCAATATAATGCAGTGTGGAGGAGGAAGGTATAACAGGATGAAATAGTCATATGCCAGAGGAAAATGAATAGATAAATTAAAAGGGGCTGTATAGGACTGGAAAACCTTAGCAGTTTTCTTCCAAAAACAGCGCCACACCTGTTCACAGGTTGTGTGTGGTATTGCAGCTCAGCTGTAAACAGGTTTGGCGCTATTTCTGGAAGAAATCAGTCATGTTTTCTAGTCCCGGACAACCCTTTTAACAAATAAATTAACAAATAGCACATGTGCGGAAGCATGGAATGCTTCTAAAGGATGAAGTACCTGTAATATCCTGGGTCCTGCGTAATGGCGCTTAGTGTATGGCGGCTTGCCGCTAGTGGAGGCGCTGCCAGTATGGCTGAATCCTCCCACTTATATACACCGCAATGAGCGGTGTAATGGGTCACATGGGACGCACTGACATAAGAATCAACGTCAGTGCGTAGTAGGGGTGCCAGAGAGAGAGGGGGGCAGGCCGGAAGTCGCGGTATACCGGAAGCGGTCATTGCTACGGAGCTGCATGTTGTGTGTGTGGAGTGTCTAGCACATATTGATCTATAGTTGTGTATATATATATATATATATATATATATATATATATATATATATATATATATATATATATATACATACATATATACAAGTATAAGCCTGAAACAAGGCAGAAAGGAAGAGGAAGAAGAAAGACAGATACATTTTTTTCTAAATCTTTCTTCTTCCTCTTCCTTTCTCCCTTGTTTCAGGCTTATACTTGTATATATGTATATGTATATATATATATATATATATATATTACCCAATACTATATCCAATTATATCTCTATGTATTTGCCATATAACATTATCCAACTACAACTATAGATCAATATTGCCAATTCCATTAGGGATTTAGACGTCACATCTAGCCTTGATGTACGCCATTCATCATCAGGTACACTGACATCCGTCCAGCTCTGTGATGACGATCAACTACACACATCCGCTATGCTAATTAGCCATGTGCTAGACTCTCCACACACACAAGATTGGATTCGCCCATGCCAGGGCCTTGCTGGCAAGTAGAGATATAATGAAGACGATCCTGGCTCCGTCCGAAGGAAATGATCGGGCGTGAAGAGTGAAGTGGATATGGCATTGGTTCAGAAACCCCCTGCACGTACTTACATCTCCATGGAACCGAGGTGACAATGGCAGCGAGAACCGAGGATCCGAACTGGAGCTGCCAGGAGGTGTAGCAGGAGGGTCGATCGGAGGAGCTTGAATAGGAGCGGAGAAGGAACTAGCTGCTGTGCCATGGAGTCTACTGCCACAAAGAGTTGATTCTGTCATGCTCGCAGATCCTGCAGGTCCGCATGCATGTCTTGGGAGGGGGACAGGCCCTTGAATTGACCACCGCGGTCCATGGCCTAAGCGTACTGTCACGGCACGGTGTGTGGACCCACTGGGCCATACCGTGTAGCGGGATAGCAGCTGATCAACTGGATACAAATCGATGTCTATAGTCCAGAAAGGGTACCTGAGGCAATGTAAACAGTAGCGGAAGACACGACTTGACTTTCACTGTAGATGGCACCGCGGCACGGTAGCATGGGATACAGGCAGCAGGAACAGGTAACACTGGGAACTGGAAAACACTGGGAGACCATTTGCAAGACAAACTTTAGGTATAACACAACGCTCAGGCAAGGATCAAGTGGGCAGAGCACTTTTTATAGTTCAGCAGCATTCTGGGCTAAATACTGATTAACAACAACTGGACTCGTACTGGCCCTTAAGGCTGTGCACGTGCGGGTGCGCGTGCCCTGCAGGAAACTGTCCCAGAACCCCAGAAGTGAGTGCCGGAGTCTCCCTGGAGGGAGATGCCGCCGACAACACAGACGTCCATGGCCGGGTCCGTCAGATGGTAAGTCTGAACGACGACCCTCCGCCATAGACGTTACACCGGGCACTGCCATAGACAACGTCCTGATGTCACTGATTCATTAATTCACATCACTAATTCTATGTGAAGCTGCTCTTCCACCGCACCTCTTGTTTGCTCATATTTACCTGGACGTTAGTTTTTTATGGGAAGCACCTGCCCTGGGTTCATTTTGGAGGCCTAGACCCAGGAGAGGGGAGTCTGTTTAGAGTAGGGTCCTTTCTGTAGAGGTCGCCTTGTCTTTGCTGGTGGACTTTGACCTAAATGTGCACTAAGAACCTTTCGTTTACCAGTAAATATACCAGTAATACATCTCAACATCCACATCTTCAATGTTTGTATATATCTTAGCACTCGCGGAGTGTGGCTGCATCTTTCTTTATTCTAATATTGTCCCACAAGGGACGGGGGTTTCCTGCACCTCCCGGAGCTGTAGTTATTAAGGTCGAGTTCCCCTCATCAGCCGTTGATGAAACAGGAAGTTATAGAAAAAATAAAATAAAAGAATAAGAATAAGAGATTCTTGTTTCTTCTCACCGTGATTGGTCGGTCTTTGCAACCTGTGTGACGTTTATACCCAGGAGTAGTTCTGGTTACAAGCTCTGATCTCATCATTTGCAAGATCAAAGACGTAGATCAGAGGAGCTCAATCAAGGGAGAGAAAAAAAAGTGGAGGCCCAACTACCCATAACCCCCTTTTAGTGCCCACCAGCCCCCTTTAGAACAAACCAGTCCCCTTAATTGCCTACCAGCTCAGTTTAGTGCCACCAACTCCACATTATTGCCCATTAATACCACTCTGATGTCCTCCTCTGTGGTCCGGTGCTGTCTCTTCTGATGTCCTCCTCTTTGGTCCAGTGCTGTCTCTTCTGATGTTCTCCTCAGTGGTCCAGTGCTTCAGTGCTTTCCCTTCTGTTGTCCTCCTCTGTGGTCCGGTGCTGTCTCTTCTGATGTCCTCCTCTGTGGTCCAGTGCTTTCTCTTCTGATGTCCTCCTCTGTGGTCCGGTGCTGTCTCTTCTGATGTCCTCCTCTGTGGTCCAGTGCTGTCTCTTCTGATGTTCTCCTCTGTGGTCCGGTGCTTTCTCTTCTGTTGTCCTCCTATGTTTCTGGTGCTTTCTCTTCTGATGTCCTCCCTTGTTGTGCAGTGCTGTCTCTTCTCATGTCCTCCTCTGTAGTCCGGTGCTTTATTTTCTGATTTCCTCCTCTCTGGTTCGGTCCTTTCTCTTCTGATTTCCTCCTCTCTGGTTCGGTGCTGTCTCTTCTGATGTCCTCCTCTTTGGTGCTGTGTCTTCTGATGCCCTCCTCTGTGGTGCAGTGCTGTCTCTTCTAATGTCCTCCTCTGTGGTCTGGTGGTTTCTCTTCTGATGTCCTCCTCTCTGTTGCAATGCTTTCTTTTCTGATTTCCTACTCTCTTGTTACATACATAGTTACATAGTTACATAGTTAGTACGGCTGAAAAAAGACACATGTCCATCAAGTTCAACCAAGGGAAGGGAAAAGGGAAGGAACAATTTCTACACATAGGAGCTAATATTTTTTTGTTCTAGGAAATTATCTAACCCTTTTTTAAAGCCATCTACTGTCCCTGCTGTGACCAGCTCCTGCGGTCGGCTATTCCATAAATTCACCGTTCTTACTGTAAAGAAGCCTTGTCGCCTCTGAAGCTTGAACCTTTTTTTCTCCAGACGGAGGGAGTGCCCCCTTGTTTTTTGAGGGGGTTTTACATGGAACAGGATTTCACCATATTTTTTGTATGTGCCATTCATATATTTATATAAGTTAATCATGTCCCCCCTTAGTCGTCTTTTCTCAAGGCTAAATAGGTTTAGTTCTTTTAATCTTTCCTCATAACTTAGATTCTCCATGCCCCTTATTAGCTTCGTTGCTCTTCTTTGTATTTTTTCCAACTCCAGGGCATCCTTTCTATGAACTGGAGCCCAGAACTGAACTGCATATTCTAGATGAGGCCTCACTAATGCTTTGTAAAGTGGTAATATTACATCCCTGTCCCGCGAGTCCATGCCTCTTTTAATACACGACAATATAATGCTGGCCTTTGAAGCAGCTGATTGACACTGCATGCTGTTATTGAGTTTATGATTTACAAGTACACCCAGATCCTTCTCAACAAGTGAATCCGCCAGTGTAGCTCCCCCTAGGACATATGATGCATGCAGGTTTTTCGTACCCAGATGCATAACTTTACATTTATCCACATTAAACTTCATCTGCCAAGTGGACGCCCAAACACTTAGTTTGTTTAAATCTGCCTGCAATTCATGAACATCTTCCATAGTCTGAACTATATTACATAGCTTGGTGTCATCTGCAAAAATAGAAATAGTGCTATTTATCCCATCCTCTATATCATTAATAAATAAGTTGAATAATAGGGGTCCCAGCACTGAACCCTGGGGTACACCACTTATAACCGGGGACCATTCAGAGAAGGAATCATTGACCACAACTCTCTGGATACGGTCCTTGAGCCAATTCTCAATCCAATTACAAACTATATTTTCTAAACCTATAGTCCGTAATTTACCCATTAGGCGTCTATGGGGGACAGTGTCAAATGCCTTTGCAAAGTCCAAAAACACTAAATCCACAGCGGCCCCTCTGTCTAGGCTTCTGCTCACCTCTTCATAAAAACAGATTAGGTTAGTTTGACAACTTCTGTCCTTAGTAAAACCGTGCTGGCTGTCACTTATAATGCTATTTATTGTCACATAATCCTGTATATAGTCCCTCAATAGCCCCTCAAACATTTTCCCCACGATGGATGTTAAGCTTACTGGTCTATAATTACCCGGGGAAGACCTAGAGCCCTTTTTGAAAATAGGCACCACATTTGCCCTGCGCCAGTCCCTTGGCACTATACCAGTCACTAGAGATTCTCTGAATATTATGAAAAGGGGGACAGAAATAACTGAACTAAGCTCTTTAAGAATTCTAGGGTGTAACCCATCTGGTCCCGGGGCCTTGTGCACATTTATTTTATTTAATTTAGCTTGGACCATCTCTACATTCATCCAATTCAGTATATCAACTGATATATTAACAGCACTGGCACCGGCTACATCAGCTGCTCCTTCTTCAGTTGTATATACAGAGCTAAAGAACCCATTTAGTAACTCTGCCTTCTCTTGATCCCCTGTGATCAACTCCCCATTACCATTATCTAGGGGTCCTACATGTTCAGACCTTGGCTTTTTAGCATTTATAAACTTGAAGAATTTTTTGGGATTTGTTTTACTATCCTTGGCCACCTGCCTTTCATTTTGTATTTTTGCTAATTTTATTACATTTTTACAGATTTTATTAAGCTCTTTATATTTTACAAAGGCTACAGCTGTACCCTCAGATTTGTATTTTTTAAATGCCCTTTTTTTGTCATGTATTGCCCCTTTCACAGAAGGTGTAAGCCATGTGGGGTTTAATTTGAGTCATTTATACTTGTTACCTGTAGGAATACATTTTGCACTATAATAACTCAAAGTAGATTTGAAAATCTCCCATTTATCATTTGTTCCATTATTTGACATTAGTTCTTCCCAGTCTATATCCTGAATTGCAGCCCTCATCCTGGGGAAATTGGCTTTCTTAAAATTAAATGTTTTTGCCCTCCCAGCCTGCGTTTGTTTTTTACAGTATAGGTAAAATGTAACTATATTGTGATCACTGTTACCGAGGTTTTCACGAACATTGACATTCCCAACAAGATCTGCATTATTAGAAATGACCAGATCCAACAGAGCTTCACCTCTAGTCGGGTCTTCCACAAACTGGCCCATAAAATTTTCCTGCAACAGGTTGAGGAAATGTCTCCCCTATGCAGTTGAAGCCGAACCATGACACCAATTAATATCCCGGAAATTAAAATCTCCCATTATCACAACAGTACCCGCCTGTGCAGCCCGTTCGGTGCTTTCTCTTCTGATTTCCTCCTCTCTGGTTCGGTGCTTTCTCTTCTGATGTCCTCCTCTTTGGTGCTGTGTCTTCTGATGCCCTCTTCTGTGGTGCAGTGCTGTCTCTTCTAATGTCCTCCTCTGTGGTCTGGTGGTTTCTCTTCTGATGTCCAACTCTCTGTTCTGTTGCTTTCTCTTCTGATTTCCTCCTCCGTGGTGCAGTACTGTGTCTTGTGATGTCCTCCTCTGTGGTCCGGTGCTTTCTCTTATGATTGCCTCCTCTGTGGACCGGTGCTTTCTCTTCTGATGTCCTCCTCTATGGTCCAGTGCGGTCTCTTCTGATGCCCACCTCTGTGGTGCAGTGCTGTCTCTTCTGATGTCCTCCTCTTTGGTCTGGTGGTTTCTCTTCAGATCTCCTCCACTCTGGTGCAATGCTGTCTCTTCTGATGTCCTCCTCTTTGGAGCAGTTCTGTCTCTTCTGATGCCCTCCTTTCTGGTCCGGTGCTTTCTCTTCTGATGTCCTCTTCTCAGGTGCGGTGCTGTCTCTTCTCATGTCCTCTTCTGATGTCCTCCTCTGTGGTCTGGTGGTTTCTCTTCTGATATCCTCCTCTCTGGTCCTGTGCTTTCTCTTCTGATGTCCTCCTCTCTGGTGCAGTGCTGTCTCTTCTGATGCCCTCCTCTCTCCGGTGCTTTCTCTTCTGATGTCCTCCTCTCAGGTGCGGTGCTGTCTGTTCTGATATCCTCCTCTGTTGTGCCATGCTGTCTCTTCTGATATCCTCCTCTGTGGTGCAGTGTTGTGTCTTCTGGTGTCCTCCTCTGCGGTCCGGTGCTTTCTCTTCTGATGTCCTCCTCTGTGGTCCAGTGCTGTCTCTTCTGATGTCCTTGTCTTTGGTCCGGTGCTGTCTCTTCTGATGTCCACCTCTGTGGTCCGGTGCTGTCTCTTCTGATGTCCTCCTCTGTGGTCCAATGCTGTTTCTTCTGATGTTTTCCTCTGTATTCCCGTGCTTTCTCTTCTGTTGTCCTCCTCTGTTTCTGGTGCTTTCTCTTCTGATGCCCTCCTCTCTCCGGTGCTTTCTCTTCTGATGTCCTCCTCTCAGGTGCGGTGCTGTCTCTTCTGATATCCTCCTCTGTTGTGCCATGCTGTCTCTTCTGATATCCTCCTCTGTGGTGCAGTGTTGTGTCTTCTGATGTCCTCCTCTGCGGTCCGGTGCTTTCTCTTCTGATGTCCTTGTCTTTGGTCCGGTGCTGTCTCTTCTGATGTCCACCTCTGTGGTCCGGTGCTGTCTCTTCTCATGTCGTCCTCTGTGGTCCAATGCTGTTTCTTCTGATGTTTTCCTCTGTATTCCCGTGCTTTCTCTTCTGTTGTTCTCCTCTGTTTCTGGTGCTGTCTCTTCTGATGTCCTCCTCTCTTGTGCCGTGCTCTGACTTCTAATGTCCTCCTCATTGGTCCGGTGCTTTCTCTTCTGTTGGCCTACTCTGTTTTGCGGTGCTTTCTCATCTGATGTCCTCCACTGTGGTGCAGTGCTGTCTCTTCTGATGTCCTCCTCTCAGGTGCTCTGTCTTCTGATGTCCTTCTCATTGGTCCAGTACATTCTCTTCTGATGTCCTCCTCTGTGGTGAAGTGTTTTATCTTCTGATGTCTTCCTCTGTAGTCCGGTGCTTTTTGTTCTGATTTCCTCCTCCCTGGTTTGGTGCTTTCTCATCTGATGTCCTCCTCTCTGGTGCAGTGCTGTCTCTTCTGATGTCCTCCTCTGTGGTGCGGTGCTGTCTCTTCTGATGTCCTCCTCTCAGGTGCTCTGTCTTCTGATGTCCTCCTCATTGGTCCAGTACATTCTCTTCTGATGTCCTCCTCTGTGTTGAAGTGTTTTCTCTTCTGATGTCTTCCCCTGTAGTCCGGTGTTTTCTGTTCTGATTTCCTCCTCTCTGGTTTGGTGCTTTCTCATCTGATGTCCTACTTTCCGGTGCAGTGCTGTCTCTTCTGATGTCCTCCTCTGTGGTGCGGTGCTGTCTCTTCTGATGTCCTCCTCTATGGTGCTGTCTCTTCTGATGTCCTCCTCTGTGGCGCTTTCTCTTCTGATGTCCTCCTCTCAGGTGCAATGTCTTCTGATTTTCTCCTCATGGTCCAGTACTTTCTCTTTTGATGTCCTCCTCATTGGTCCGGTGGTTTCTCTTTTCATGTCTTCCTCTGTGGTGCAGTGCTGTCTCGTCTGATGTCCTCCTCTGTGGTGCAGTGCTGTCTATTTTATGATTTCCTCCTCTCTGGTGCTTTCTCTTCTTATGTCCTCCTCTGTGGTCCAGTGCTGTCTCTTCTGATGTCCTCCTCTCTGGTGCTGTCTCTTCTGATGTCCTCCTCTGTGGTCCAGTGCTATCTCTTCTGATGTCCTCCTCTGTGGTCCGGTGCTTTCTCTTCCGATGTCTTCCTCTGTGGTCCAGTGCTGTCTCTTCTGATGTCCTCCTCTGTGGTCCGGTGCTTTCTCTTCCGATGTCTTCCTCTGTGGTCCGGTGCTTTATCTTCTGTTGTCCTCCTCTGTTTCTGATGCTTTCTCTTCTGATGTCTTCCTCTGTGGTGTAGAGATGTCTATTTTATGATTTCCTCCTCTCTGGTGCTTTCTCTTCTTATGTCCTCCTCTGTGGTCCAGTACAGTCTCTTCTGATGTCCTCCTCTCTGGTGCTGTCTCTTCTGATGTCCTCCTCTGCAGTCCGGGGCTTTCTCTTCTGATTTTCTCCTCTCTGGTTCGGTGCTTTCTCTTCTGATGTCCTCCTCTCTGGTCCCGTGCTTTCTCTTCAGATGTCCCCCTCTGTGGTGTGGTGCTGTCTCTTCTGATGTCCTCCTCTCTGGTGCAGTACTTTCTCTTCTGATTTTCTCCTCTCTGGTTCTGTGCTTTCTCTTCTGATGTCCTCCTCTCTGGTCCCGTGCTTTCTCTTCAGATGTCCCCCTCTGTGGTGTGGTGCTGTCTCTTCTGATGTCCTCCTCTCTGGTGCAGTACTTTCTCTTCTGATTTTCTCCTCTCTGGTTCTGTGCTTTCTCTTCTGATGTCCTCCTCTCTGGTCCCGTGCTTTCTCTTCAGATGTCCCCCTCTGTGGTGTGGTGCTGTCTCTTCTGATGTCCTCCTCTGTGGTCTGGTGGTTTCTCTTCTGATGTCCTCCTCTCTGGTGCAGTGCTGTCTCTTCTCATGTCCTCCTGTCTGGTGCAGTGCTGTGTCTTCTGATGCCCTCCTCTCTGGTCCAGCGCTTTCTCTTCTGATGTCCTCCTCTCAGGTGCTATGTCTTCTGATGTCCTCCTCATTGGTCCAGTACATTCTCTTTTGATGTCCTCCTTATTGGTCCGGTGCTTTCTCTTTTCATGTCCTCCGCTGAGGTGCAGTGCTTTCTCTTCTTATGTCCTCCTCTGTGGTCCAGTGCTTTCTCTTCTGATGTCCTCCTCTATGGTGCTGTCTCTTCTGATGTCCTGCTCTATGGTGCTGTCTCTTCTGATGTCCTCCCCTCAGGTGCTATGTCTTTTGATGTCCTCCTCATTGGTCCAGTACATTCTCTTCTGATGTCCTCCTCATTGGTCCGGTACTTTCTCTTTTCATGTCTTCCTCTGGTGCAGTGCTGTCTCTTCTGATGTCCTCTTTTGTGGTGCAGTGCTGTCTCTTCTGATGTCCTCCTCTGTGGTGCAGTGCTGTCCCTGTTATCATTTCCTCCTCTCTGGTGCTTTCTCTTCTGATATCCTCCTCTGTGGTCCAATGTTGTCTCTTCTGTTGTCCTCCTCTATGGTGCTGTCTCTTCTGATGTCCTCCTCTGTGGTCCAATGCTGTCTCTTCTGATATCCTCCTCTGTGGTCCAATGCTGTCTCTTCTGATGTCCTCCTCTATGGTGCTGTCTCTTCTGATGTCCTCCTCTGTTTCTGATGCTTTCTCTTCTGATGTCTTCCTCTGTGGTGTAGAGCTGTTTTTTCTAATGCCGTCCTCTATTGTGCACTGCTGTCTCTTCTGATGTCCTCCTCTCTAGTGCAATGCTTTGTCTTCAGATGCCCTACTCATAGGTCCTGTGCTGTCTCTTCTGATTATCTCCTTTCTTGTGCGGTGCTTTGTCTTTTAACGCTGCTGATCTTCTGAAGCTTCACCCAGACCCCCGTGCAGGGAAAGACACAGACAGGATACACACAGTGCTGATGTCATCAGTGCTGGTCTATCTGAGAGCAGGTAGGCAAGTCTCAGACTACTAGCGGACACTGTGCATAAGGCAGTCTGAGACTGTGGCAATAATTTTAGAGTGATGAAGATGAGTCTCAAAATCAGACGAACTGCGGCAGCTATAAAATGCAGACACCAGATATGTTAAGTACATATCCTGCATGTATGCTTAAATTTTACATACAAACCAGGTTGTTGCTTCAATGTTGGATGCAATACAATGTGATGGCAGAGGGTGGAGATTCTCTTTAAGGTTTGTATGTGTATCATCGTTTTATGTATCTGAATTCTGTGCTGATTAGTCCCATAATACAGATGTGTCCACATTTACCTCTCCGTAAATTTTGTTAAGGACAATTTCTTGCGATACAAATTCAATATATTATGGCAACATGTCAGCAGGATCCTCGACAGGCTGAAAGTCACATCAAAACCACTGGGTGGCCCAACATAGACACATACAGCATTAACATCTCCCCACAGAGTGGTCATGATTTATTTGCGGAGCTGGTCATCTCGTGCCTATCGTCTCGGGATATGTTGTGCCAAGAGGAAAGGTAAGAGGACACATCTGTAAATCTACTGTATATGGGGGGGAAGATCTCCAAATCTCCTGCATACACATAGAGTCTGCGGCCTGGAGAGAGTGGCAAATGAACCATCAGACCATTGACACAGGAACAATAGGATTGAAGCTTTATTAGTTGTCTACGGCTGAAGATGACATTGGGACGTGGAGTACATGGGGCAGAACTTGGGGTTGGGACAGGTTCATTCAGTTTGATGCTTTTGTACATAAATATTTTGTACCGTGACCTTGATTCACCATTTTTTCCAGCAATTATATTCTGTATTCCACAGAACCAATCCCAGATATTGATAGGTACTGTCATAGTGGCTTGTCTTTATTGTTGTCAGGACAAGATTCTGTTCACAGACGCACTTTTTTCTTTTTGAACAATTCTCAGGCATCAAGTTTCCATTTCTGATGTGCCAACAATTTAATCTTTCTCTACAAAAAAAAATGAAAATATATATAAATATATAAACTACAACAGATCTGTGGGACTCTAGATACACATCAGCACATCTTCATATGTGTCATCAGCTGGTGGTCCCCCTCCCCGGAGATATGTTCAGCTATCCCAGGAGGTCAGCACATCTTCATATGTGACACTAGCTGGTGGTCCCCCTCCCCGGAGATATGTCCACCTATCACAGGTAGTCCCCCTACCCGGAGATACATCCACTGATAGCAAAAGGTCAGCAATCCTTCATATGTGTCATCAATTGGTGATCCCCCTCCCCGGTGATACATCCACTGATAGCAGGAGGTCAGCATACCTTCATGTGTGTCACCAGCTGGTGGTCCCTCTCCCTGGAGATATGTCCACCTATCGCAGGAGGTCAGCACACCTTCATATGTGTCACTAGCTGAGGGTCCCTCTACCTGGAGATATGTCCACCTATCCCAGGAGGTCAACACACCTTCGTATGTGTCACCAGCTGGTGGTCCTCCTCCCCGGTGATACATCCACTGATAGCAGAAGGTTAGCAATCCTTCATATGTGTCATATGGTCCCTCTCCCTGGAGATATGTCTACCTATCGCAGGAGGTCAACACACCTTTATATGTGTCACCAGCTGGTGGTTCCTCTCCCTGGAGATATGTCCACCTTACGCAGGAGGTCAGCACACCTTCATATGTGTCACCAGTTGGTGATCCCACTCCCCGGAGATACATCCACTGATAGCAAGAGGTCAGGGCAGATTCATAGACTGGTAGTCCATGATGTCCTCATGACCGGTATTACTAGTGGTCTTGGAGTAATTATGATAACTATTTTGGTGCCTGCTCGATCTGTGGGATTTTGGAATCATCCAGTGACGTACCAGATAAGGTTTATCTTTAGTATAATCATTGTATATCGGGGTTTGCACATTTTGTTTGCCTCTTCTTGTCTCCATTTCTTCTCTTTTTTTCTCTCCTGTCTTGTCTCCCATTATTTCCTCTCCTCTCTTTTCCTTCCTCTTATCTCCAGAGGTCACTTCAAGCTTCTGGGCGCCAGTACAAAATCTGTACCACTGCCCTACGTACCATGTGCCAGTCATAATACTGCTGTTTCCTAATGAAGCAGAGGGGCCATTGGGCCTCCTCAGGCACCAGGACACACTTTTCTCTTGTCTCTTTTTCTTTCTCTCTTCACTTTCTCTCCTCTTCTCCTCTTTTCTTCTCCTAATCTTTTTTCTCTTCTCCTCCTCTCCTTCCCTCTTCTCTTTTACATTTTCTTTTCTTGTTTTCTCTTCTCTCCTCGCCTCTGCTCCCCTTCTTTGGCTCTCCTCTGCCCCTCTCCCTCTCTCTCCCCTCCTCTCCTCTTCTCCTTATATTTGTGTTTCTATTTTCCTCCTATGCTTCCCTCTACTCTCCCTTCCTCTTCTTGTTTTAAATTTTCTTCTCTTGTTTTCTCTTCCTCCCTCTCCTCTGCTCTCCTCTCCCCTTCTCTTGTTCTCTTCTGCTTCTCTCGCTCACCCCCTCCTCTCCTCTTCTCCTGCTCTTTGTTCTTCTTTTCTCCTCCTCTCCTTCCATCTTCTCCCCTTTTCTCTTACCCTTTCTTCTTTTGTTTTCTGTATTCTCTTGCTCTTCTCTCACCCTCTCTCGCTCTCCTTTTCTCCTCTCTTCTTTTCCTGATTTTCTTTATTCCTCCTCTCCTTTTATCTTTACCACTTTTCTATTATTTTTTACCTTCCTCTCTTGTTTTCTCTACTCCCCTCTCCTATGCCCTTTCTCGCTCTCCTCTTCTCTCTTGCTCCCGTTTCTTTCCTCTACTTTCTTCTTTCCGCTTTTTCGGCTCTTCTTTATTCTTTTCTCCTAATCTGCCTTTTTCTTCTCTGCTTTTCTCTTTTCTACACTTTTGTCCCTAGTTTTCTCTTCTCCTCTCTCCTCCTTTCTCGCTTTCCTCTTATCCTCTCTCTACTGTCCTCTTACCTTCTCCTGCACTTTGTTCTTCTTTTCTCCTCTTCTCTCCTTTTCTCATCTACCCTTTCTTCTTTTGTCTTCCTTTCTCTTCCCTATCATCTTTTTGTTTATTTCCTCTTTTCTCTCCCCTCCCCCTCTGTTCTTCTTCTTTCCTCTCGCCTCCCTCTCTCCTCTCCTTGGATGACAGATCCACTATAACAAGATCCTCTTGTGGACGCTGCAGGTAACCACTGGCCTCTGGATTTAGGAAAAGCTGTGTTCCTACTAAATGCAGTAAATGCAGGCAGATAACATGGTGCCCAATTCTAAATGGTTGTCTTAGAAAAGTATCTACGGTAAAGCTGAGGCTTGATGTAATAGAGTGAAGAAATAATACATTGTCAGACTCACCTGTACCGATCCGGCCATTCCCAGCTTTGGCCATTCTCTTTATATCTTAATTCCTTCCCAACCCAGGAATCTCCAGTTTTATTAGACAGAAAAGCCTGGAAATATAAATCCAGGAGTGTCATTCCTTATAACGGACGCCTTAAAGGGGACTTCCACACATGACATTGATGTTATCCCCACAACTCCTGAGAACATGGTGCCCGACATCAGACAGTCACATGACTCAGACAGTAAAACCCTCAGCAGATCATTGGGCTGTACCTGAAGTTTCTGATCATTCCATTGGACAACAATAAGGTTAGCGTCTTCACTTTTACAAGAATTGTCACATTGCGTCCAACTTCCCTCTTCATCCATGAGGAGTAAACATTTTCTACCAACCAAAATCCAATTTTCTGGGCATCTATCTGCAATATATATAAATAATGGACGTCATCTCACTACTGTGGATATACAGATATCAGACCTACAAATATAGACCCTCTCCTCTAAGTTAACCGGGGAGTAGAATTAAACTTATATTCTTAAATATAATGAAAAACATATCAACTCAATAACACCAGTGTGAACTGGTCCTTAAAAACCAGTGTGTTTCAGTCCTCAAAGCCCAGATCCTTTTTAGCAATTTTAGTATTTTGGGATTTTTATATATTTAGTATTTATTCATTAAAATTATCTAAAACACCAACAGTCGTATTCTACACTCAGAAGTTTTTAGAACCCTTTCTCCCACCATTCTTAGCCAAAATCTTAAAAACTGCTGTCTCAATGAGTATGATCTTCTCAGTGATGCTCCAAGTCGCCATAGTCACACTCCCTAAACCAGGAATACGCCCTATATATCCAGTCCAGCCACCATTAAGCCTGTACCCTTGACTATCCTTGCCTTCCGCTTACCCTGACCTCTTGCTTTGTAATCCGTGACAAACCACTACCACCTGCCCTGACCCTTGGCTCTAATAACCGCGAGTGCCGATCTGCCACATGTCTCCTTAGACTTTGCTCCCCGATTTAGCCCCACGTCATAAGTCCCTTGGTGACACAGTGACAAATAAAACAGTAAAAAGATTGTTAATATGGGTAAAAAGGGAGAAGAGGTTGAGTGAAGTGAAGTATCTCATCCTGCTGATCTCTCGTCTGTTACACTTAGATGAGAAGTGGTCTTAAACAATTGAATTCCTGCAGGAAATAAAAGCTTGTGATCCATTTGGCGCGGTGCATCCAATCTTTTATTTCTGCAGTAATTCACATCTGTTAAGCCTTGGATTTCTGCCGCAGAAATACACAATTGATTTCAATATGACGTGTGGACATAACTTTCTGCGTAATATTAGAATTTGTTAAAGAACCTGATGTCCAAAGTTAGAGTAAGTAAGAAGAAAGTGATCCAATTGTTGTTGATCCACACGTTGCTTCTGATCCTGCTGGAGATTATCAGTACTACACTGCATCTATCAGGGAATGTTAGGGGTTGCAGTTATACAACAGCTGGAGAGCCACACTTTGGAGACCAATATACTAAGCCAGTAATAATAAAAAATGTGCGTATGACGAGATAATGGCGGAGCACTGACTGGTGGAGTTTTTGGATCTATGTGAATTACGCCCCTTGGGAATCTGTCCTGTCATGAGCTTTACCTACTCTACTGTAATCATCCAATACCATCCACCACAAACCTTTTTCCCACTGATTTAGCTTTGACTGCTCTTCACTCAGTGTCTTCTCCGCTCTTTCCAGCGCCATCCTGCCATTTATTTCCATAGTTTTTTGGGTTTGAAGCTCGTCTTTGGTTTTTTGTAATGATGAGGCGAGCTCCTCCGTACTCTCAGTCAGCTGCTTGACTCTTTGCTCAGCATTTTGCAGGTCCCTCCGCAGGGTGGTCAGGACGTGTCCCTTACTCTCCAGATTCTTCATTAGACTATTGTTCATTGTTTGGTGATTTGTAGCCAGAGTCTCGAGTTCACTGGATACATGGAGGTCTGTAAGAGCAAAGCCGATATTGTCCTTGATCACAATTTCCAATAAAACTGAGTTTTCTAATTAGTCATAACTTATCATTACATCTGATCTATATTTGACTTATAAACCTCCATGGTGAGCACGAGACATGGCCCAGTGTCACCACCATTACTATTGATCGGCACCCCCAGAACTTCCACTCCAGACCAAGAGACTCTGGTAGCAGATGGCTCCTGTCCTACAACCTGGAGAGAAGATATGTTATTTATTTCTTTGTTTTTTTTCTTACAAACCAGATTTCAATTGCTAAAGTGGGGGTGGTGGGGAGGAATTTGAGGGGGGGTGGCTATTAGAGGTATGTGGTCATCCTGCCAGAATTCACAATCCATCAAGAAAGTTGGAAAATATAGATAACAATCTGCCACTTTAAAGGCATATACATTGATGTTCTATCCTTAGGATACTCCATCATTGTGTGACTGTTGGGAGTCATACCTTGGAGAAGCTCAAGAATAATGGTTTTCTCTTTCTTCACATGAGTAGAGCTGCAAAGACAGCTGCACCTACAAATGAGCCACTGAGCGTGGGTAAAGAATAACAGAACCACAGTGCTCACTGAAGAACATTATTCTGGCAGGAGTCCAGGGGTGAGACCATGACTGATCACAATGGTCTAATCTCCCAGATGACCCTTTAATGCCTCCATATTATTTGGTAAGCCAGATGGTATACATCCATTAGATCTGGCAGAAGCAATATAGGGTGAAGTGCCACTAGTAGTCAGGGGATGTCATGGGAAATATAAACATTCTCCATCTGATGACTACAACACTAAAGACTCAGAAGAGGCAGTAGGAAGCTTGTGGGGTGCCATGAAGTTCATCAGTCTGGGTTGGCTCATTCACAACTGTAGAAAGGATGTACTGTCCTTCCTCTACCGCTCTACCCTTCCCCTTACTCATGGACACCACCATTGGCAGCAACCTCATGGTGTGGAACCAAAAACCCTGCAGGGCTCCATGGATGTGTCTCAGTTTAGATTGAGTACACCCTGATGCTCAGCATTTTTAGCACATGTGTCTGGTGTCATGTGACCTCCTAATTGCGCCACTTTGCTTTGATTTATTGCATTGTTATTGTTGGGTTTTGTGCAGAAGTTTAACATTTCTGGGAATTTCACTTACATTTCATTGTCCTTTCGATGGTGATTGCAGAAAGTATAAGACAAAGCAGCAGGAACAGAAGAGCCAAGTGCGGAGCCCAATGTCTGAACCCTAAAAAACAGAGACCGTTACTGGACGCTGAGGACAAGGATCAGCCCACATTATATTGTTAGTAAGGTCAGAGGGGAGAATTGTTCTTCAGGTTAATCCACCTCCTGAAGAGGCAGTGGAGACGCTATACGACTAAGACTCTGCTCTGGAGACCTTCAGTACCAATAACTTTCATCATCCTAGTAGGGGTGTACTAATAGGGGTGTACAAACTGCGATTAAATAACTATGCACACTGATATGGTATTACATTCCATTAATTTCTAGATTCACTGCCTGATTAGAATGATTAAAAAGTAAATTTTATTATTAGATTCCTAAAATTAGCTCTTGAAGCCCAAATTCAAATATAGCAGGCTCAAACAAGTTGTCAGAGACAGAGAAAGGTCTATTAGTAATTTTGTTACACCCCTAGACCACGATCTCCCCTTATTGTATAAAGCACTGAGACCACTCGCTGAAAGAATAATCCTACGCGTTTCAGTATCACAGATACACGTGATATGTCATCAGGGATTAAAGTTTTAAAGTATTTGTGCCGGTTAGGACAGTTTATGTTCTGATTCTACCTCTCAGCGCATGCACGACTCTAATGCAATGGCCGCACACGTGCCGGCGAAGTGCCAGTCTTTTAAAAGGCTTCAGCGCTCCTCCTCTACTGACGTAGTTTCGGCCAGCCGCCAATCCGGAGTAGACACGTCACTCATGACGTTTCAGGATAGCTGCGAGCCTCCTTTTTACTCGCCAATCAGAGCCAACTGGACGACAAAGCGTCCCTGGTAGCCCTGGAGATCCCAAAGCGGATGTTTACACATGCAGGGATAAAATACTGCTCCGGAGACCTTCAGTACCAATAACTTTCATCATCCTAGTAGGGGTGTACCAATAGGGGTGTACAAACTGCTGTCCGCAATGCCACTCTATGTGTCCCCCGACCATTGGAGCACAGACATGCTTGTCTGCTTGCCTCTGACCCTATAGTTCTAATGGTCTTGATGGTAGTAATGGAGGTATTGTTTGGCTTGCACTAAGTGTGGGCACGGTATGGGGGTCACTGTATGGCTGGCACAGTTATGGCAGAACACTGTGACTGGCACTATGAGGGGCACTGTGGGACTGGTATTTTTATAGGGGGCACTGTGTGGGAGGGCACTGTTTGGCTGCCATAGTTATGGTAGAACATTACAACTGCCACTGTTATGGAGGGCACCATGCGACTGGCATTCTTATAGGGGGCACTGTGTGGCTGGCACTTTATGGAGTGGCACTGTGTGACTGATACTGTTGTAGGGTCACTGTATAGAGGGCACGGTTATCCACAGGATATGCCATAAATGTCTGATAGGTTGGGTTTCTCAATTGGACCCCTATAATAAACACCAGGATAATGGGGTCCCCTCACTCCCTGTTGGGGACTCTAGAGAGGAGGAGATGAAGTGGAGAGATGGTGGTGGCTCTCTTCTTTGTAGTTTATGGGAGTTGTGAAACACTCGTCTGTTGACTCCTATAAACTACAATAAAGAGTTTGCACATGGTCTTCTACTTTTTGGAGAGCATGGCATCCCCATTCTTCCATATCCTCGACTAGCCGACATTTATCCCGTATACAGTTGACATGCCATAAATGTCTCATATAGGACTGTGCAATAAGTGTAAATGTGGTTTTTGGAAGTAGTGCAATCGGAAAATATGACTCTCGGACTCCTTGCACTCCTATCCTAGACACTCAGGCAGAGCATCCCAGAAAATGTTTCGACCCCTGGACCCCCATGATTACAACACAGCTGACACTACCCATCCTAATCACGAGTTATTTTTACAGTCGCTGCTTTCATTTCTTAGAGATTTTCTTTTTTGTCCGAATCATGTCCCCATGACTCCAAGACCCCCAAAACATGATCGTCCAGTCTCCCCATATAGGTGGCTCTTCCTTTGCGTTAGGGACAATGATTGTCATGTGAGGTTCCCATCTACCAAATCATCCACGTACATCCAAGTGACTGACAGTAATGTTCCCACGTATAATGCAGAGGGTAGAATGGCTCCACCAGTTCTTCTGCTCTATGAGGGTACGGCTTTCTGATGGTGTCACCCTCTGGTGGTAGCCCCTGTTCCTATAAAGCTGCCATTAAAGAGACGGATCTGAATATATTGATAACTGATATGTTGTACATTTTCTCAGCAATGTTATATTTTACATGAATGTCATTGGTACACTTGTCCCATTAGACCATGCTGCCCACAGTGGGGGTGCCATTGTTTGACCTACCAGCCAAGAGTGGATGCCATCTTCCACTAGGAGTTGCTTCAAGGACTTTTCTTTCTCCAGGTGGTTTAACAACATTTTCATAGGTAAAGTCTAAATGATCGCTGTCTCTCTCTGGTGAGGTCTCTGTAATACATGAGCGAGATTCTGTTCACATCAAGTGTTTTACCTCTATCAGAAATATAATGTGACATATAGGGCAACAACTGCTCTTCCCATTGAAATATAACATGAACCCACGAAACAGATACCAACTGTATACGACTATATACAGCTGTGTATGACTATATGTGACTGTATGCAATGTATCCAATGGTATCCAACTGTATGAGGCCGTATGTGGCTTTTTGAGACTATGTATATCCAATGTTTACAAATATTTGATGCTGTATGTGATGATGTATATCTAATGCATACAACTGTATAGTGCTGGTTGGCCTGTAATTGATTGTATCCAACTAAGATTAAGACTAAGATTATGCACACATCACCTTCCGAGCTTTAAGTTGACCTGGAAATAATAATTCACACTTGTATATTGGTTCTTAAGGACAAATAGAAATTCCATCTTTACGAGGGGCTTGGACGTGTGCAGGCAGTAAAATAGACTAGTATATAAAATAACGTAACAAAATCAGAACAGAACAAACTGTAAAAAAAAAGAATTGTTAGGTTGGTGAGGTAGCAAATATACCCAAGGTTTAGGGAGCCCATCGAAAAGGTAATCTTTGACCGAACTGGTACTAGTTTAATCTGTAGGGTAGTACAAGGCTCGAGGCATATGTAGTCTGGACAATGTGAGAATCCGCCGGGGCAACAAGATGGGGTCAAATATTTAGGTGGCTGTTCCCTCAAAGTTTTAACTTTAAGCATAATTAATAAAATAACAAATCAGACAAAGGAGTTAGAGTTCGACGAATAAGACGTTAGATTCCAGGAGGAGAGTCTACGACAACTTTCGAGTTATTTTTGGTGATCGCTAAGGAAGCCCCATTTATAAAGGATGTAAAGTTCCCGCAGGATTCCTGTAGCCGTGTGGAATTCTCAACGGCTTTGCAACAGACAAATTTCCCTTAGGAAATCCACCAGTTGGTCAGATTAGACAGTTTCTGGAAGGCCTCTGAAGCGTATATTGTTGTGGCGCGATTGATCTTCTAAGCCGGGCACCGTCTGAGCGTCTAATGTGTTCTTCAAATTGTTACTCAAGTCCACGAGGCTGTTGGAGCTTCAGATAAGTCCGACATTTTATTTACAACATGTGGGTTTCCCGTGCCATGTTGGAAGCGCGTCATCTGGAAGAACTCCCTTAGCTTAGAGTCAGGGTTCTTCTTGGACGTGCCCATGTTGTCTCTCACAATTGGTCAGTCTGGAGGAGAATTTGGAAGCTGTTGCCCTGTAGGGAGCCAATTTTTGCTGCTATTTAGTATGAGAGCATTGGATCTAGAGAACAGACGTCTTCATGCACTTCCAGCTACGCCCCATACCGTTTCTAGGCTATACGTCTTGAGTACCCCGCCGTAGATATGATGAAATGCTGCAATGTTTGATAATCTTTTATACAGATAAATACAGTAAAAAACATACAGTTTATGAATACCCATACAGTAATAAAATAAAAGTATGCTAATGGATAGTGGCCATAATATGCCAAAGGTACTCTGGTAAACACTGGATGAATAGGGCACAAATATGGTGTGAACTTTATATAGAGCAGGAACACCTCTAGTGTCATACATGGCCAACAAAATCTACAACTGATTACAAGAGAGTGAAGGTGGATGATGAGAGTTGTTGTAATCACGTGTAACGGTTGCTTTTATCTACGTATCTAGAACATTGTGGTGGGAAGTGTAGAGTTAATGAAGACGCCAACAAGATAATATAATGGGGTTGGTGTGGCTCTGGTATCTCATTCAACAGTCTGCAGGTGCTAATACGACAGCACCCTGCAACACTAATGCCACCTAAACCACTAAATATAAATAAATATGCACTAAAGCTAAATCTACTTACAAATAGGGAGGTTCTTAGTGCACATTTTGATCAAAAAGTGTGAGCCCACCTGCCACGACAAGGCGACCTCTGTAAGGTGGGAACCTACGCTGCACATACACCCAGAACTGGGACTAAGCCTACATATATACCTGGGGATGGTAGGATCCAGCATTGAACTAACTCAAATCACCCAGGGCAGAGTGGGAGGAGTGCAAGAACAAAAATGGAGGCAGTCACTAACCCCACATATATGGATCCCATAAACACAACAAAAATTGAACAGCACATTCCAACTAAATGATACAAAATGTATGCAGGTGCAAGAACACCTGTGACTGCAGATATACAGCAGATATAAAAAAATGGCGACAGCACCCTGTAACACTAATGCCACCTAAACCACCTATATTAGCACCTGCAGACTGTTGAATGAGATACCAGAGCCACACCAACCCCATTATATTGTCTTGTATCTTGTATATATATATATATACTGAACCTTTCACCATAATCCCCTCTTCATTACCTCTTGCTTATTGTCTTTGTTACTGTAGAATAAACCCGGTGTCCAGTAAATCCCAGAAATCTCCTCCAACCCCAGATCTCATCTCCTCATGAGACGAGTCCCCAGAAGACATTGATAGATGAGACATTACCGGATGGTTTCTTCTCCCTTCGTGGAATCTCAGCAAATCTCAGATCGGCGTAAGTCACAGCGTCAGCCATATCCATCCTGATGAGCAGCAGAGAAAGAGAATTTACTGCAAGAAAAGAGGAAGGAAAGTGACAAAAATGATGAGAAGAGAAAGTGAAGGTTACGCTGCAGGAAGCGAGAGAAATGGCACAAACCGCCAACGAGGCAAATCATTCAAGAGAAAGTCATGAAAATAAAAACTTCTCACTATTATTATATTATTATTATTACTATTATTATTATTATTACTATTATTATTATATTTTTATATTATTATTATTACTATATTATTGTTAGTATTATTATATTATTATTTTTACTATTATTATCATCATTATAATTATGATTATTACTACATTATTATTAATGGTATTATATTGTTAGTATTATTATTATGATTATTTTGATGATTATTATTATTATTATTATATTATTATTATTACTATTGTTATTATTATTATTATTATTATTATTATTATATTGTTGTTAATAATAATAATAATAACAACAATATAATAATAATAACAATAGTAATAATAGTAATAATAATAATAATAACAACAATAATATGACTAATAATAATAGTAATAATAATTGAAAAAAAATATTATTATTACTATATTATTATTATTATTATTATTAGTATATTATATTATTATTATGTTATTATTATTATTAGTAATATTGTTGTTATTATTATTATTAGTAATATTATTACTATCATTATTATTACTAATAATAATAATAACATAATAATAATATAATATACTAATAATAATAATAATATAATAGTAATAATAATAACAAAAATATTACTAATAATATTAATAACATTATTATTATATTATTACTATTATTATTATTATTATTATTATATTATTACTATTATATTATTATTATTATTATTATTATTATTATTATTATTATTATTATTATTATTGTTGTTGTTATTATTATATTATTACTATTATTATTATTACTATTATATTATTACTATTATTATTATTATTATTATTATTACTATTATATTATTACTATTATATTATATTATTATTATGTTATTATTATTACTATTATATTATTATTATGTTATTATTATTACTATTATATTATTATTATTATTACTATTATTATTATTATTACTATTATATTATTATTATTACTATTATATTATTATTATTATTAGTAGTATATTATATTATTATTATATTATTATTATTATTATTACTATTATATTATTACTATTATTATTATTATTATTATTATTACTATTATATTATTACTATTATATTATATTATTATTATGTTATTATTATTACTATTATATTATTATTATGTTATTATTATTACTATTATATTATTATTATTATTATTACTATTATTATTATTATTACTATTATATTATTATTATTACTATTATATTATTATTATTATTATTATTAGTATATTATATTATTATTATGTTATTATTATTATTATTACTATTATATTGTTATTATTATGATTATTATTATTATTATCATTATTATTATTATAATACACTGATCCGTTTTTCTTTCTGGTGCATGCTCTAGGAGAAGCTTTGAAGAGGTTTTCCTCCATCAACAGGTCACATAGACTAAGCAGCATATAGTCTTGTAGAACTTCTTCATTCTTCCCAGCAGAGTCCTAGGACTTCCAGTATATTGCGGTACATGATAATAAGATACAAGACATTTGTGCAGTATAAGGGTATGCCCAGACGTGGCGGAATTCTTCCGCTACTGTCCGCATCAATGACGCACAGAATCTGCGTTGCAGATTCTGTTGCGGCTCTGCCCAAGATGGCCATTAAATTGATGCGGACTAGCCTTTGCGTATTGAGGTGAAAGTGCTTCCCTTCTCCCTATCAGTGCAGGATAGAGAGAAGGGACAGCCCTTTCCCTAGTGAAAGTAAAAGAATTTCATACTTACCGGCCGTTGTCTTGGTGACGCGTCCCTCTTTCGGCATCCAGCCCGACCTCCCTGGATGACGCGGCAGTCCATGTGACCGTTGCAGCCTGTGATTGGCCTGTGATTGGCTGCAGCCTGTGATTGGCCTGTGATTGGCTGCAGCCGTCACTTAGACTGAAACGTCATCCTGGGAAGCCGGACTGGAGACAGAAGCAGGGAGTTCTCGGTAAGTATGAACTTCTATTTTTTTTACAGGTTGATGTATATTGTGATCGGTAGTCACTGTCCAGGGTGCTGAAACAGTTACTGCCGATCGCTTAACTATTTCAGCACCCTGGACAGTGACTATTTACCGACGTCGCCTAGCAACGCTCCCGTAATTACGGGTGCACAAACGTAGTCACCCGTAATTACGCGAGCCCCATTGACTTCCTCAGTCTGGCTGTAGACCTAGAAATACACATAGGTCCAGCCAGAATGAAGAAATGTCATGTTAGTAAAACCAATACGCTCCGCAGCACACATAACCATGTACATTACATCTGCGGACTTCATTACGGAATTTTGACTCTCCATTGAAGTCAATGGATAAATTCTGCAATGAGTCCGCAACAAGTCCGCTACACGTCTGCAACAACCATTGTATGCTGCGGACACCAAATTCCGCTCCGCAGCGGAATTGTCCGCAACGTGTAAACGAACCCAACCACAAAGCTGTGGAAGGCAATGGAGAAACATGTACGCTGCGGATTTCCGCTGCGGACTGTCCGCAGCGGAATTCCAGAGCAATTCCGCTACGTGTGGTCATGCCCTAATAAGCAGCCGGCATCAGAGCTGACAAGCTGAGCAGATCTTTCCTGAAGACAGAGGACGGATCCCTGTGTCAGATTGTGAATAGATTATTAGCCATGAAAAACATGAGAAAGCAGCGAGTGGATTTAAAGGGGTTAACAAGGGGGCGTGGCCTGGCTGCTGAACTGGATGGACGTGTGAGTACTTAGCTATTGCTCCTGTTGCCCGATTTCAGTGACTAATATACAGCCTTGGACCTCGAGAGTGGTCCTGACTAAGGGATTACTTAACGGAACATGCCCAGAAAGAAGAAACCGATGAAAAAACCGGAGAAACTTATGGATTTCTACCTTTCCCGCACTCCGGAGCATGGCCAAGATGGCGCCGATACACATTCGCCGGCTAGTTCCTCTACCTCAGACATGCCGCCTAGATCAGTGGAGCGCATTTCCTTGGCGCTGCCACAGCGAAGGAGTATACCGGGCTCTCCTCTGTCGCAAACACCTTTGCAGATGGGGAATTACTCACTTCTTTCAATCCAGCTATGCGACCAGGACTTCCGAGGACAGCGAGCAAGATTTACTCACTCGGATCCCACGAGCGAGTCATCCACATCACCACAGACGTCATCGTCTCCTCAAAGCCAGCCATGACAGAGTCAGCAACTACCTCCGTCGACTGCATCTATGTCTGAGGTAAGAGATGATGTTATGATGGTCACCATACCCCCAGACCCCTCCGACTTATTTGAGGAGATGCCCACGTCTGATAAGACAGTGACCGACTCCATAATGAAAGAGATGTTACAAGCCTTACGCCAATCCTTGCAAGCAGATATTAGGCGAATGATTAATCCTATAAACGCTGCTATTCAAGAAGTGGACCAGAGAGTTCATGTAGTGGAATCCAAAATGGGGGAATTTGCACGCTCACATAACGATCTCATAGATGCACATTACGAGATGGAGTCTGAAATGCAATACCTCCATACTAAACTGGCAGACATGGAAGATAGGTCAAGAAGGAACAATATAAAATTCAGGGGCATACCTGAAAGTATAACCCCTTCGGCTCTGGTACCATATTTACAGGCATTTATGAAGGCCATGATACCGACATCCACTGAGGCAGATCTGACCATTGATAGGGCTCACAGAGTTCCCCGCCTTAAACACTTGGCGGATACTGTACCGAGAGATGTGCTGGCGCGCATACATTTCTATGACATGAAAGAAAATTTTATGGAAACGACACGTAAAGCTGGTCAATTACCAGAACCGTATCATCACTTAGCACTATTCACAGACCTGTCTGCAGCAACACTTCAACTAAGAAGGCAACTTAACCCTATAACTACTATCTTAGGAGAAAATAAGATTCTCTACAAATGGGGATTTCCGGTTCGCCTGCTTATTACAAAAGATAACACCTTTCATGCCATTAAGAATGTGGAAGATGGACTTCAACTGTTGAAACAATGGAATTTGCGGCTTCCATTGCCCAATCTGATGAAACAACAACCACCTCGACATGTATCGGATGACTGGCAAGTTGTGGGATCCCGGAGGAGGGATAAACTCTGAGGTCTACAGGGTATCGCATGGGTGCTTTGATCTGCTCATCCATCCAGAGTCGGTAAACAGGGACTCTAGTTTATTTGCCCTCATACCTTAGATAGCTGATATCCTATCTCCTTTTGTCCAAATGTTTTTTGGAATGCAACTGAATAAGTTTGTTGCTTGTGTTATACTTTTGATGTTATGTCTCTATCTTTACGTTTGTGGTGTATTATGCTGGTCAAATCTCCTTCTAAGGCGACATATGACATTTCTGCCGTTGATACAATACTTGGTGGGTAAAATGGTGACATATAGAGGTAAAACAGCGAAACTCCATAGCTGCATGTTTATTGTAGAAACATGGTACTGAAACTTATGTCTTTAAATGTCAAGGGCTTGAATAGCCCACAAAAGAGGTCATTCCTTTGGTCAGAAGCTAAAACCCTATCATGTGATGTTGTATGTGCTCAGGAAACGCATATCATATCAAAAGATGCGTTCCGATTAAAACATCCCAACTTTCCCGTCATATATCAAGCCCACTATAGGTCCAAATCTAGAGGTGTCATGATAGCCCTAAAAAACTTTCTGGCCTTTCAACATATTGCGGAGAAAATAGATGTGAAGGGGCGTTTTGTTGTATTAGTATGCTCAATTAATAATGTCATCTACACTATAGTTTCGGTATATGCTCCAAATAAGGGACACATTCGTTTTTTTCTATAGAGTAATGCGGATTGTGTCCAAAATGCAACAGGGGAGACTTATAGTGTGTGGAGACTTTAATTTAATCGCTGATTCATCTGTGGATGCAACTTCATCTGCCAGAGGAAATGGTCAGACGTTGGGCAAAGTACTGTGGCAGAGGGAGTTGTATGATGTCTGGAGATCACATCATAGCACGGAGAGAGATTACTCATTTTTCTCGGCGGCCCATGGATCGTATTCAAGAATTGACATGTTCCTGGTTGATAGGGAAGGTCTAATGTTGGCTCAAACCTCGACTATTGAAACCATAACTTGGTCTGATCATGCAGCAATCACTTTGGAAGAGAAATATAACGCAGGATCTTCTTATTTATGGCGGAACAACATTTATCTTATGTCACACTCCAAATATAAACACTCAGTTTCAGACCCTAATATTCTTTGGAATGCTCACAAAGCTGTCATAAGGGGTACATTCATCAAATTAGGTCATAGGGATAAAAAAGAAAGACATGCCCTAATCTCATCATTACTTGAAGAGATTAAAAAGTTGGAAATCATTGTGCAATTTACAGCGTTAAGACAACAACTGCGTGGATGTCTCCTCCACACTTACCAGAAACACCTAAAGAAAGTAAAGGCTAAATACTATTCTCAAAATGATATCCAACAAAACTTTTAGCCACTCGTCTTAAGGTGCAACACACAAAATCCAGAATTCCTTTCCTGAGGAATGCAACTGATACTCGGAAACTATATAATCCCAAAGACATAGCCAACAGATTCAGAGAATATTATAGCACACTTTACAATTTACAATCTGATCCCTTTTCTCCTCCGATAGTGGAAAAGGATATTAACGTATTTCTGAATTCTTTATCGCTCCCAAAACTCTCAGACTCAGACATAGACACTTTGAACTCACCCGTTACCCAGGCGGAAATATCTAAAGTGATAGCATCCTTACCTATGGGTAAATCACCTGGACCGGATGGGCTATCGAATGACTATTATAAAATGTTTGCTTCTATATTGACACCTCACATACACACGGTCTTTGAAAAAGCAATAGTGACTGGAATATTTCCGAAAGAAAACCAATCGGCCTTAATAGTAACGCTACCCAAGCCAGGCAAAGATCCCGATGTACCTCAGAACTTTAGGCCTATATCATTACTCAACTCCGATATAAAAATATATGCTAAATTGTTGGCAAACCGCCTGGCTCCTATTTTGCCAAATTTGGTGAGAGATGATCAAGTGGGATTTGTCAAAGGCTGGCAGGCATTCGAGAACACAAGGAGAGTGTTGAATATATTACATATTTTAGAATCTCGTGGACTGCCGTCAGTGATGTTGTCACTAGATGCCGATAGGCATTTGACCGGGCGTCTATTTACGCACCGTCATTTGACAGCGGCGCGTAAATATACGCCTCGTGTGAACAGACAAACGTCTGCCTATTGCTTTCAATGGGCAGATGTTTGTCAACGCTATTGAGCCGCTATTTTCGGACGTAATTCGGGGCAAAAACGCCCGAATTACGTCCGTAATTAGTGTGTGTGCACATACCCTAAGTAAGAGAATGCAGAACCCCATATTGAGAGAAGCCGTCAGGTCAGCGGGACTGATGATTTCGCAAACAGCGGGTCCTGCGTCGTCTAAGTCATCAGTCCTGCTGACCTGATGGATTCGGCCATGAGCACAAGAAACAGTTTCCATGTATCCGGGTTCTAAAAGTAATTTTTTTTTTTTTTTAAAAACAATTAAAAAGTTGCTTAACAATTTAAATGTCGGAAGGTTTACATAGACTTTACGTTAGCCATACACTAGTATGGAGTAACTGTTGTTGCGGGATACCCGGTCACATGATTAAAAGAGTTACTGTACATAAAAATGACCCCGATAATCCTTAGAACGATCTTCAGACACAATGTTTGCTGCCGGTTTCATGAGTTCAGACCTTGATTGATAAAATAGGACACCAAAGCCAATTCATCATTTATAAAATATCATCTATTACACATTTTTGTATCTAAACTATTGTGAATGTGTTGTTTCATTTTGTACCTTAAAGGAATAAAAAAATATTTTATAAAACAATTTGCCTTGACCCAGTGCTCAGTATAGCAGCTATGCGAGAATAGGGAGGTAAAACGGCAGTCCGCTGTCACTGAGCAGGCGGAGGCAGGCCTCTCTGAGCCACCAACAGACATAGCTGACGATTACATCAATGGGATCATCTATAGTTCATTTTAAATCTCCCAAAAGGGATATTCATGAATCTTCAGGGCACTTCCCCGGGATAGTCTCCACTGGAAACAGCTCACCTTGAGCAGGCCTGGAGATACAAAGTGTGGGAAACAAAAGGCAGGAGAGTAGTCATACAAATCTGAGGTCAAGCCTAGAAGACCTCAAGCAGTATGAGTATGTAGCACTGGTCCGAGCTGACATGCCGCTATAGACCCCGCAGTGGCAGCAGAGAGATGATAGGTATGTTGGGAGCGGTGGTAAGTAGCCGGGATGGCCTCTTTTTATAGTGTTTACCTCCTTTCATCTCCTTTTCTTTAACATGTACGGGGGACAATTATGAAATCAGTGAATGTAGACTGGCTCAATGATATTCTGCAGATGTTCATCACTGGACCATGATTTATTCCATCTAGAACACTGCTTCCCAAACTGTGGGTCACGACCCCCTGGGGGATCATGTGAAGACCTCTGGCGGGTCGTGTGAAGACCTCCGGGGGATCTTGAGCCACTGACTGATATCCTGTTTCAACTGTATCTGTGTCTTCAGTTGAATTCAATGCTGGAGCAAGGAACTGATGGCTCCTTGCTCCAGCATTCACTATGCCGTGTGCGGTAAGCCACTCGGCGCAGACAGGCGCGATGTAGTGACGTCATCGCGTCTGTCTGCGCTGAGCCACACACTGCACAGACCGGAGGAGCAGAAAGATCTCCCCCACCTGTCATGGGAATGGGTATAGGTGAGTATGTATTTTATTATTTGTATTAGGCACTTCTGGGGCTGTGCGGAGGCAGCTATGGGGGGCTTTATACTGTGTGGAGGGGAGCTATGGTGGCGGTTATGGGGATATTATACTGTGTGGAGACAGCTATGGGGGGCATTATATTGTGTGGGGGTAGCTATGGGGGCATTATACTATGTAGGGGCGGCTTTATGGGCATTATACTGTGTAGGGAGGCACTACAGGGGCATTATACTGTGTGGGGGCAGCTAGAGAGGCATTATACAGTGTGGGGGCAGCTAGAGATGCATTATACAGTATGGGGGCAGCTAGAGAGGCATTATACTATGTGGGGGAAGCTATAGAGGCATTATCCTGTGTGGGAGCAGGTATAAGGGCATTATACTGTGTGGGGGCCACTAAGGGGTCATTAAACTGTGTGGGGGGCCCACTGGGTTGGGGCCCACTCTGATGTGTTTCACCCCCCCTGTGCTAAACCACTAGTCTTGCCTCTGATGGACCCCCCATCAGCAGCCATAGTCGGGCCTCAGCGATGCACAGCAGCAGGATATATTGAACCCGCTAATCCCCCGCCCGCACAATTGTCGTTGGTTTCGAAGTTACAGGGACTTATTTTATTAACGGAGCTAAGTACCGGCATCTAACTACAAATTATGTTGACATACGTCAGACAAAATGGGGCTAAGTATGGTAGTGGGGGGTCCCAAACAAATGTCTCGGTCAAAAGTGGGCCATGGGGCTGTAACAAAACGTACCCTGTTCTGGTAGTGGTACTTACCGTGTCCCACGCTCTCAACTCCTGAGCAGGCTCTTCAGGGCCGGCCTCATGTTTCAGCCGCCAGACCTCCCTCTAGTGGTAGCCATGTGGTACTATACCCCGGCACTCCCTCTAGTGGTAGCCATGTGGTACTATACTCCGGCACTCCCTCTAGTAGTATCCATGTGGTACTATACGCCGGAGCTCCCTCTAGTTGTAGCCATGTGGTACTATACGCCCAAGCTCCCTCCAGTGGTAGCCATGTGGTACTATACTCCGGAGCTCCCTCTAGTGGTAGCCATGTGGTACCATACACCGGAGTGGTCAAGGTGCAGTACTACACACTCCCTTTGTGTCAAATGACTCAATTAAACAGCATTTATAAGCCTCTCTCTGAGCACCAACAGGTATCGGAGTATCAGGTCTTCAGTTCTGGTGTTCCAGCACTTGTGATTGACTATTGGTGCACCTGACTAGTGACTCTGTTTCTTTACCATTACTTGTGACCCTGACCTTGGCTTTATCCGACTATTCTCCTGGATCTGGATTTGGCACTGCATCCTCACAGCCATCTGCCTGTCTCCAACTAGATACTTTAAGGAGGCAGTCAGATGGCTGCGACTGGCAGATCCCTGGATGCTAAGTCTATTCCACTTTGCAGGGGTCCCTGGTGAGATCTGTGGGGCCTGTTAGACTGCCAAGGGGCAGAGGATTACAGTTACCAGTTTGGGATCACATGGGTCAGTATTGGAGGGGTCACAAAAACTAGTGGGGTACCACAGGGGGCATTATTGGAGGGGATCACAGTTACTAGTGGGGACCTCAGGGGTCAGTATTGGAGGGGTCACAGTTACTGGTGGGGACCACAGGGGTCAGTATTGGAGGGGGTCACAGTTACTAGTGGGGACCACAGAGGTCAGTATTGGAGGGGGTCACTGTTACTAGTGGGGACCACAGGGGGCACTATTGGAGAGGATCACAGTTACTGGTGGGGACCACAGGGATCAGTATTGGAGGGGTCACAGTTACTAGTGGGGTACCACAGGGGTCAGTATTGGAAGAGATCACAGTTACTAGTGGGGACCATAGGGGGCAGCATTTGAGGTGATCCCAGTTACTAGTGGTGACCACAGGGGTCAGTATTGGAGAGGATCACAGTTACTAGTGGGGACCACAGGGGTCAGTATTGGAGGGGTCACAGTTACTGGTGGGGACCACAGGGGTCAGTATTGGTGGGGTCACAGTTACTAGTGGGGACCACAGGGGTCAGTATTGGAGGGGATCACAGTTACTAGTGGGGGCAGGTCAAAATCTGCCTCAAAATTCGGTGCGCGCTTCCAGGCGGTCGGGGGTCCGTGCGCTCGCGGATGCTCGCGAGTGCGCACGCGTGGGAGTTTGCGGGTGCGCGCGGTCGCTCGCGTGGGCTGGCGTTGTTTGACGGCCCACATGACGAGAGGGGGGGCCCGCAGCTCACGACATTCTTTTGGTGAAAAAAACGGGCCCCATTGCAGGGGCCTGTTTTTTTTCTACCAAAGGCAAGTCGCGGCAGTTGCCGGGCCCCCCTTTCAATTAGGTTTGGCCGGGCCCCCCTTTCAATTAGGTTTGGCCGGGCCCCTCACATCAGTACCCCTAATACCCCCTGATGGCGGCCCTGGGTAGCATGATATAGTGCTGGACGGAGTACCGTTAACAGGCGGTGCCACGGTAGGGGCCCAGAAAATTTAGCTGTATGCGGCCCTGAAATTCCTGATAGCGGCCCTGATGGTCCCGCCTCCACGATCGCCACTATTGGTCAGTTAGTGAGTAACTGTCCAATAGTCGCTTCACTTCCTCTCCCTGACCTCACATCCGCCCTGAACGCCCTGTTGGAGATAGCGAGGCGTTCAGAGCGGTTGTGAGAAAGAGAGAGAGAAGAGAAAAAGTGAAATAAGAAATTAAAAAACAACTTTTTTCTGCTTCCCACCTCCCCAATCCACTACCCAGTCCTGTACCCTTCCTCTTTGTGTTCCCCTCACGTTTTTGGTCAGAGATCTCCTATCACTGACCACTTCTTAGTCTTCAGGACCAATTTCTTGGTCCCTGGGGATTATTTTTTTCTCTTTTTTCTTTATATAACAAAAAAATATATAAAAATTTAAAAAAAAACGGAAAAAAACTTAATTTAGACAATTTAACTGGTTAGTTTAGTATTAGGGTTAGTTAGTGTCAGGGAACCGTCAAAACGCGTAGTTAGGAATAGCGTCAGGGAATTTAGCATCAGTAATCTGTCACCGTAGTTAGATTTAGCGTTAGGGGTCCATCACCGTAGTTAGGTTTAGCGTCAGGGAAGCTCGGAATAATCTAGATAGGTTTAGTGTCAGGTACCCGTCACCGTAGTTAGATTTAGCGTCAGGGAAGCTCGGAATAATCTAGATAGGTTTAGTGTCAGGGAATAGTCACCGTAGTTAGGTTTAGTGTTAGGGAAGCTCGGTATAATCTAGATAGGTTTAGTGTCAGGGAATAGTCACCGTAGTTAGATTTAGTCTCAGGGAAGTTCAAATAAAATCTAGTTAGGTTTAGTGTTAGGAACCCTCGCCCTAGTTAGGTTTAGTGTCAGGGAAGCCCACTCGTTCTATAAAAACATCAATATTTTTGGCTGGTTTAGGTAGCAGCCTATTATTCCTAGTTAGGGAAGGAATCAAACATGTCCCAACGGACATTTAGTGCCGAAGAGGCATATTCATTTCTTGCCTCTGACAAAGAGTCGTCGGTTGGTGAGACTCTGTTTTACTTATCCACCTCCTCATCCAGTGATGAAGAAGAGGAACCCCCTAGGAGATGCCCCAGGACCACCACTGCAGTTGAAGCCCCTGAGCGAAATGACCCCGCCGCATATGAAACCCCCGAGCGAAGTGACCCCGCCGCAGTTCAAGCCCCCGAGCAAAGTGACCCCATTTGGACCCCTATACCAGACATTTATGAGCCCCATATCCCAGAGTACACGGGCAGCTCAGGGATAAAATTTAATACGGCAGGGCTCAGTGAAATTGACTTTTTCAAGTTCTTCTTCACTGATGACTGTATAGATCTTATGGTCTCCCAGACGAATTTATATGCCCAACAGTGTATTACTAAGAACCCCACATCATTTTATGCCCAATCCCACAGGTGGACCCGTGTAGATACAGCAGAGTTTGGCAAGTTCTGAGGACTTCATTTGAACATGGGGCTTCTGCAAAAGCCATCCATTAGGACCTACTGGAGCACGGACTCTTATACCACACCCCGATGTACCGTATGGCCGTGTCCAGGATGCGTTTTGAGGCAATACTTCGCTTCTTGCATTATGCTGATAATGAGCAGTGCCCACCCCGAGATGACCCCAGTTTTGACCATTTGTATAAACGGAGACCCCTATTAGACCGTTTCAGTGCCCGGTTTTCCCAAGCATACACCCCCGAGAAGTGTATTTCTACTGATGAGTCCTTGGTACATTTTAAAGGGAGGCTTCAATTCCGCCAGTACCTGCCGAGTAAGAGGGCAAGGTATGGCGTGAAGTTGTATAGGCTGTGCGAGAGTGCATCAGGATATACCTACAAATTTAGGATATACGAAGGGAAGGACACCAGTATTCAGCCCCCAGAATGCCCCCCCTTACTGGGCGTTAATACAAAAATTGTGTGGGATTTGGTGCACCCACTGCTGGACCAGGGTTACCACCTCTACCTGGATAATATTTATACCAGTGTCCCACTCTTCAACTGCCTCGCTTCCAGAAGTCCTGCGGCATGCGGCACTGCTAGAAAAAATCTGAGAGGCCTCCCTAAGACTCTGCAGGGCAAACAAGAAGGGGTGAGAGCAGGGCACAATCTAGCAGCAACATATTGTGTGTCAAGTACAAGACAAGAGAGATGTCCTTGTATTGACAATACATGGCCACACCAGTACCCATGTACCAGTACGAGGTACCAGTACAGAGACCCCCAAACGAGACTGCATCCTGGACTACAATAGGTACATGGGAGGGGTGGACTTGTCAGATCAAGTCCTGAAGCCCTACAGCGCCATGCGGTGTGGTATAAGAAGCTGGCTGTGCACATCATACAGATGGCATTGTACAATGCGTACGTGCTACATCGATGTGCAGGCCAGAGGGGAACTTTCCTGGAATTTCAAGAGGTGGTTATCAAGAACCTAATCTTTAGGGACCAAGAAGGGTGGGCACGCAGTACTTCTGGAAGCGGGGCCGCACGCATCGTACCAGGGCAACACTTTCCAGGAGAAGTTCCCCAAACTGGCAAGAAGGGAAAAAGTCAAAAGAGGTGCAAAGTCTGCTATAAGAGGGCGATAATGGATGACACAATATACCAAAGTGACACGTGTCCCGAAAAACCAGGGCTCTGTATGAAAGATTGTTTTAGAATTTATCATACATCCCTTAATTTTTAATTTACCCTGATGCACTCCGCACAGCTTATCACCCTCATCTTTCCCTTCTGAGCCCTGCCGTGTGCCCAGGCAGCTGATAACAGCCACATGTAGGGTATTGCCGTACCCGGGAGAACCCACATTACAGCTTATGGGGTGTAGATCTCCGGTGGCACATGCTGGGCACACTATATCGGACACTGACATGGCATATATATATAGAAAATTGCAAATCTCACTCTGCACCATCTGCTGTGCATTATCTTTTACACAGTACCTGTGGGGTCAAAATGCTCACTACACCTCTAGATGAATGTCTTAAGGGGTGTAGTTTTTAAATTGGGGTCACTTCTCGGGGGTTTCAACTGTACTGGTACCTCAGGGGCTTCTGCATACATGACTTAGCACCAGAAAATCTCCAGGAGGCCAAATGGTGGTCCTTTCCGTCTGAGCCCTGCCATGGGCCCAAACGTCAGTTTATCACCACAAATGGGGTATTGCTGCACTAAGGACAAATTGGGCAACAAAATGGGGTATTTTGTTCCCTGTGAAAATAAGAAATTTTGATCAAAAATAACATCTTATTGGAAAAAAAATATATTTTTTAATTTCACAGCCCAATTCAAATAGGTGCTGTGAAAAAACTGTGCGGTCAAAATGATAACAACAACCATAAATAAAATTCCTTGAGGGGTGTAGTTTCCAAAATGGAGTCACTTCTGGTGGGTTTCCATTGCTTTGATACCTCTGGGGCTCTGCAAATGCGACATGGCACCCGAAAACCAATCCAGCAAAATCTGGACTCCAACAAACACATAGCGCTCCTTTCCTTCTGAGCCCTCCCATGGGCCCAAACGGCAGTTTATCACCACAAATGGGGTATTGCCGCACCAAGGGGTTAAGACTCAGTCCTTTGTTGCCTGTGTTGATTAGGGATGACTAAATAGAATTCGTTAAGTATAGACAGGGGAAAGATAACTAGTGTAGAATTATTAGACTGATGGAATTTGCCCAATCTCGTTGAATCCCCTTGGTCCTTCTCGGCACAGACGCCAAGAAGGCATTTGATAGGGTGAGTTGAGCGTATCTCCAAGCTATACGATTGCCCAGCGTGTTTATAAAAGCCATTTTTTTTTCACTTTATGAGTCTCCTAGTGCTCAGATTAAAGTTAATGGAACCCTTTCTAAAAACTTTTAATATTCGCAACGGCACACGGCAGGGCTGCCCCTCTCCCCTTCCTTATTTGTCATTGTTATGGAGACTCTTTTACAAAAAATAAGGCAGGATCCTGTGATACAGGGCATAACGGTAGCATCTCATACCCACAAGACAGCTGCATTGGTTTTAACCACCAATCCGGCTGTTTGCATCCCCCACTTGGTTTGCTTGTTTGAATCCTTTAAAGGAACAGTGTCATCACAATTTTTTTTTTAATATGTTAAAGATGTTAGTGCTTTATTAAAAATGTTTATATTTATTTGTGTGTTTGTGTTTTACTTTTTCTTATTTTTACACTTTTTCTTCCCTATGGGGGCTGCCATTTTTTTTTCCATTTCTGTATGTGTCGATTAACGACACATACAGACATGGAATACGGCAGCCACAGTCCCATAGGGACTGCGAACGGGGCCCGTTCCATCCACTAACATGTACGCCGTCTGTGTGGGAACTGCGCATGCGCCGCTCCCACACAGTCCAATTTGAAAATCGCGCCGTCCGGCGCCATTTTCCTGTGGACCGGAAGTCGCGGCCGGACAGTAAGATTACTACTTCCGGTCGCGGCCGGAGGGAGCCGCGGCGGCAGGAGCAGGTAAGAGATTTCTATGTATGTTCGTGTTTGTGTACGTTTACTACTGTATGTAAACCTACTACACTGTGTGTTAGCTCAAAAAATGGCGACACACAGTGTAGGAGGTTAGACCGTTCAAACCCCTTGTTTATCCCGGCACTAGCCAGGATAAAGGAGGGGGGGGATGCTGAGAGCTCACTAGAGCGAGGGCTTTTTAGCCAATTTTGCATCATAAAGCAATGTGGTTGCTTTACCACATGCAATGCTGCAATTTTGGGAATGGCTCCATCTAGTGACCAGCAATGGGAAATATTATAAATTAGAATTAATTTATAATATTTCCTGACTCGTGAAAAAAATAAAAAAATTTGAACAATGTTTAATCACCTACACACTAAATGTTTAATTTAAAAAAAAAAAAATATGTTTTTCTGGCAACACATTCCCTTTAAGATGGTGTCGAAATATTACGGTTAACTTTGACGTTTGACGCTTCTGACGGACTTATTAACTCTATTAAAGCTAATTCTCCTTTTCATTGGCCTGCTAATACCCTAAAATACCTCGGTATCCACCTTACCAAGGACCCCCCTCACTTATATTTGCACAACTATCTTCCACTCCTTACCTCGGTCCGGAACCAATTAAATTATCTTAAGGTCCTTTTCCTGTCCTGGCTGGGATGCAAAAATCTGCTCAAGACTTTCATCGTCCCTAAATTTTTGTATTTATTGCAAACCTTACCCATTTGGTTTCCTTTTTCGATAAAATTAGGAAACTTTTTTCCAAGTTGAAGGGGGGCGTGACCGGATGTCTGGCTGAGCAGACGTGCTTTGCTGAGCTCCCGAGTACCCTGACTCCTTATCCTGGATATATCACAGCCATCCTGCAACAGTAATCGGCTCATAACGAGGGGAGGAGTCTACTTACCCTCCGGTGTCCGCCGATGAGAGGATTTGTGGTGTGGGACCGAATCTGCGGCATTGCTGCGAGGAGTGATGTGAGGCCCAGCACTTTCGGTTGGTGCGTGGTGGTCGGCTGTGGAGATTTGGAAGCACAGGCAGCTGTATGGGTGCGGCCGTCTGCACTGGACATTCCACTTGTGGAGGGTGCTGGTTGGAGGATCCTGAGGACTGTAGACGTTACCCAATAACAGGTGATTGCTTCTGGTTGGGTGGTAGCTGAGCGGCGAGGCCTTCCCTCCCCCATCCTACGCTACTGTCTGAGGCCGCACTGCACCGGGAACCCTTTCAGGGGCTTGGGCTACCCGCACTCAGCAGCGTCTGTGTGGGGTCAGCTGCGGATATAAGGGGGAGTTCACACTGAGTTTTTTGACCCGGAAATCGCACTGCAAAACGCGCCAAAAAACGGCCGAAAATGCCTCCCATTGATTTCAATGGGAGGCAGATGCGTGTTTTTCCAGCGAGCGTAAAAACCGTCTCGTGGCAGAAAGGAAGGGGCATGCCCTATCTTCGGGCGTTTATGCCTCTGACCTCCCATTGACATCAATGGGAGGCAGAGAAAGAGTATTTCATGGCATTTTATGCCCGCAGCGCTCAATGGCCGCGGACGAAAAACGCTGCGAAAATCGGCGTGCAGGCTGAGGATAATCTACCTCAAAATTCCAAATTGAATTTTGAGGCACATTTTCCGCCTGCAAAAAACTGCGTGTGAACCCGGTCTAAGGGTGTAGATACACCAGTAACCCCGCTTGTAAACGCACAGGCTTCAGTCTTGCAGTGTGTGAATGGCTGGTTGTCACTCCTTTCCCCTCCTCCCTGCTTCTTCAGCCTGGGCACACTTTGGAATATAGTGCTCATAATATGGGAGGTAATAGGGGTAAGAAAGGGAAGAGTAAGTCCCTGGCTGGGAACTCTGTCCCCCACTCTGAAGATGACTCTGTGATGGAAGATCCTCCATTTCACTCCCTGGATGTACTACATGCTGGTCCCTCAGATACCAATAGATTGAAAATCAAAGCTCATGCGGCAAAGAGGCTGGAGCAGTTTTCCCGACCTTTGCGGTTACCTCCATCCCCTGATCCTTCTCTGTCACTGGTTGATGGATCCTTAAGTCCCCCGAGACCACTATCCCCGCAAGACCAGCCCGTCTCCTCCTCACATATGGATGGAACATTGCTGGCGGCTATCAATGCATGTCAGTCTAAGCTTGTCACCAAAATTGATGAACTGTGTCAGGATTTTGTTATACTGAAGCATGATATGCAGAAAATCTGCGAACCTACTACTGAAAATGAGCGCACAATCTCTGACGTGGAGGACACTTTGCTCCCTGTTCCAGCTCAAACTGGGGATGAATTTGCAAGTCGTCCTCCATGCAACAATATCCGTATTGTGGGCTTACCGGAGAGGTCGGAGGGTGCGGATGCGGTTACATTTCTGGAACAATGGCTGAGAGATACCCTGGCTGTTCAGCACTGCTCTGCCTTTTTTTACCATCGAGAGAGCACACAGGGTCCTCCGGGTGGGCCTCCACGTCCTGTGCTCGCACGCATGTTACACTTCAGAGAGAGGGATGCGGTCTTACAGGCGGCAAGGAAAAAAGGAACTATCCCATACAACTCTCAACGGATTTCCGTATACCCTGACTTTTCGGTTAATATCAGAAAGCAACGTGTTCAATTTACGGAAGTCCAGAAGAAATTGCGGGAGAAGAGCTATAAAAACGCCATGTTGTATCCTGCTAAACTGAGAGTGATTGACGGTCCGACATCAAGATTATCTCCTGATCGAATAATTCTCTTATGGACAAGAGACTATGTGTGATGTTCTACGTTTTTGAGTCTCGGTTCTAAGACTTGTCTGGCATTTTTTGAATGAAATGCTTAGATCTTCATATATATTATGTGGGTGGGCGTGGTTATGGCTTAACATGTGATGTGTCTGAAATGATATAACTCAGTTATGGAGTCAGGTCTCGGGACTGTCCTAGTGTTGTAGGGTTTCGTTTAGTCAGAGGCCACTTTTCTCTAGTTACAGGGTAAAGGTCTGCACTTAGCTTGTTTAGTGTTTGACAGGGGTCTATATGGGGGCACAAAGTGATGTTTTCTGCCATTTTACTGCCGCCGTGAGTTCCCTCGCAAAGGGGCCTACTAAGTTTGTGTCGCCCAAGGCCCCACATAAACCTTGGGCCGGCCATAGTCTAGGCGTCTGTGTGGGTGTCGACTCTGGTCTGGGATGCAAAATATTTCTTGAAATTAACGGACACATTTATGTACAGCAGTGCATACTACCCAACTTTAAAGAATTGCCACGAGGGACAAATGATATGGCTCACGTAGCATGCCACTGCAAATCTTTCCCTGTTAAGCCACGACTCTAACCCTGCCCAATCCCCACCCATACACACCTGGTTTAGCCCACACAGTGTAATGCCCCCATAGGACCCCCACACAGTATAATCCCCCATAGTGCCCCCACACACTGCTGCCCCATACATTATTTTGCTTTCACATCGCACCTGTATGTGCTGAATGCTGGAGCAGGGAGCTGACGATTCCCTGCTTCAGTATTGGATTTAACTGTATCTGCATCTTGAGTAAACAGATTCAGTTTGGCAGTGGGACAAACACCCGGCCGCCAGGGACAGAGGGACACCACCTAGAATTCAGGACTAACATACATACAGTAACATACATACAGTATATATATACACACTGCCCCCTGATTATACTAGTACTACACACTGCCATCTAGTGGTAACAGCACACACTACAATACAACATAACATAGCTCCTATATACACATACACAGAGATCCTGAGCCCAGCTACAGCAGTGCCACAGGACATCGTGACCTCCATCCAGACAACCTGCAAAGAGAGAGGTAACATACATACAGTATATATATATACACTGCCCCCTGATTATACTAGTACTACACACTGCCATCTAGTGGTAACAGCACACACTACAATACAACGTAACATAGCTCCTATATACACATACACAGAGATCCTGAGCCCAGCTACAGCAGTGCCACAGGATATCGTGACCTCCGTCCAGACAACCTGCAAAGAGAGAGGTAACATACATACAGTATATATATATACACTGCCCCCACATTATACTAGTACTACACACTGCCATCTAGTGGTAACAGCACACACTACAATACAACGTAACATAGCTCCTATATACACATACACAGAGATCCTGAGCCCAGCTACAGCAGTGCCACAGGACATCGTTACCTCCATCCAGACATCCTGCAAAGAGAGAAGTAACATACATACAGTATATATATATACACTGCCCCCTGATTATACTAGTACTACACACTGCCATCTAGTGGTAACAGCACACACTACAATACAGCGTAACATAGCTCCTATATACACATACACAGAGATCCTGAGCCCAGCTACAGCAGTGCCACAGGACATCATGACCTCCGCCCAGACAACCTGCAAAGAGAGAAGTAACATACATACAGTATATATATATACACTGCCCCCTGATTATACTAGTACTACACACTGCCATCTAGTGGTAACAGCACACACTACAATACAACATAACATAGCTCCTATATACACATACACAAAGATCCTGAGCCCAGCTACAGCAGTGCCACAGGACATCGTGACCTCCATCCAGACAACCTGCAAGAGAGAGGTAACATACATACAGTATATATATATATACACTGCCCCCTGATTATACTAGTACTACACACTGCCATCTAGTGGTAACAGCACACACTACAATACAACGTAACATAGCTCCTATATACACATACACAGAGATCCTGAGCCCAGATACAGCAGTGCCACAGGACATCGTGAACTCCATCCAGACAACCTGCAAAGAGAGAAGTAACATACATACAGTATATATATATACACTGCCCCCTGATTATACTAGTACTACACACTGCCATCTAGTGGTAACAGCACACACTACAATACAACGTAACATAGCTCCTATATACACATACACAGAGATCCTGAGCCCAGCTACAGCAGTGCCACAGGACATTGTGACCTCCATCCAGACAACCTGCAAAGAGAGAGGTAACATACATACAGTATATATATATATATATACACTGCCCCCTGATTATACTAGTACTACACACTGCCATCTAGTGGTAACAGCACACACTACAATACAACGTAACATAGCTCCTATATACACATACACAGAGATCCTGAGCCCAGCTACAGCAGTGCCACAGGACATCGTGACCTCCATCCAGACAACCTGCAAAGAGAGAGGTAACATACATACAGTATATATATATATACACTGCCCCCTGATTATACTAGTGCTACACACTGCCATCTAGTGGTAACAGCACACACTACAATACAACGTAACATAGCTCCTATATACACATACACAGAGATCCTGAGCCCAGCTACAGCAGTGCCACAGGACATCGTGACCTCCATCCAGACAACCTGCAAAGAGAGAAGTTACATACATACAGTATATATATATATACACTGCCCCCTGATTATACTAGTACTACACACTGCCATCTAGTGGTAACAACACACACTACAACGTAACATAGCTCCTATATACACATACACAGAGATCCTGAGCCCAGCTACAGCAGTGCCACAGGACATCGTGACCTCCATCCAGACAACCTGCAAAGAGAGAAGTAACATACATACAGTATATATATATATACACTGCCCCTGATTATACTAGTACTACACACTGCCATCTAGTGGTAACTGCACACACTACAATACAGCGTAACATAGCTCCTATATACACATACACAGAGATCCTGAGCCCAGCTACAGCAGTGCCACAGGGTATCGTGATCTCCATCCAGACAACCTGCAAAGAGAGAAGTAACATACATACAGTATATATATATATATATATATATATATATATATATATACACTGCCCCCTGATTATACTAGTACTACACACTGCCATCTAGTGGTAACAGCACACACTACAATACAACGTAACATAGCTCCTATATACACATACACAGAGATCCTGAGCCCAGCTACAGCAGTGCCACAGGACATCGTGACCTCCATCCAGACAACCTGCAAAGAGAGAGGTAACATACATACAGTATATATATATATACACTGCCCCCTGATTATACTAGTACTACACACTGCCATCTAGTGGTAACAGCACACACTACAATACAACGTAACATAGCTCCTATATACACATACACAGAGATCCTGAGCCCAGCTACAGCAGTGCCACAGGACATCGTGACCTCCATCCAGACATCCTGCAAAGAGAGAAGTAATATACATACAGTATATATATATATATATATATATATATATATATATATATATATATATATACACTGCCCCCTGATTATACTAGTACTACACACTGCCATCTAGTGGTAACAGCTCACACTACAATACAACGTAACATAGCTCCTATATACACATACACAGAGATCCTGAGCCCAGCTACAGCAGTGCCACAGGACATCGTGACCTCCATCCAGATAACCTGCAAAGAGAGAAGTAACATACATACAGTATATATATATATACACTGCCCCCTGATTATACTAGTACTACACACTGCCATCTAGTGGTAACAGCACACACTACAATACAACGTAACATAGCTCCTATATACACATACACAGCTCCTGAGCCCAGCTACAGCAGTGCCACAGGACATCGTGATCTCCATCCAGACAACCTGCAAAGAGAGAAGTAACATACATACAGTATATATATATATACAATGCCCCCTGATTATACTAGTACTACACACTGCCATCTAGTGGTAACAGCACACACTACAATACAACGTAACATAGCTCCTATATACACATACACAGAGATCCTGAGCCCAGATACAGCAGTGCCACAGGACATCGTGACCTCCATCCAGACAACCTGCAAAGAGAGAGGTAACATGCATACAGTATATATATATACACTGCCCCCTGATTATACTAGTACTACACACTGCCATCTAGTGATAACAGCACACACTACAATACAACATAACATAGCTCCTATATACACATACACAGAGATCCTGAGCCCAGCTACAGCAGTGCCACAGGACATTGTGACCTCCATCCAGACAGCCTGCAAAGAGAGAAGCAACATACATACAGTATATATATATACACTGCCCCCTGATTATACTAGTACTACACACTGCCATCTAGTGGTAACAGTACACACTACAATACAGCGTAACATAGCTCCTATATACACATACACAGAGATCCTGAGCCCAGCTACAGCAGTGCCACAGGACATCGTGACCTCCATCCAGCAACCTGCAAAGAGAGAAGTAACATACATACAGTATATATATATACACTGCCCCCTGATTATACTAGTACTACACACTGCCATCTAGTGGTAACAGCACACACTACAATACAACGTAACATAGCTCCTATATACACATACACAGAGATCCTGAGCCCAGCTACAGCAGTGCCACAGGACATCGTGACCTCCATCCAGACAACCTGCAAAGAGAGAAGTAACATACATACAGTATATATATATACACTGCCCCCTGATTATACTAGTACTACACACTGCCATCTAGTGGTAACAGCACACACTACAATACAACGTAACATAGCTCCTATATACACATACACAGAGATCCTGAGCCCAGCTACAGCAGTGCCACAGGACATCGTGATCTCCATCCAGACATCCTGCAAAGAGAGAGGTAACATACATACAGTATATATATATTTACTGCCCCTGATTATACTAGTACTACACACTGCCATCTAGTGGTAACAGCACACACTACAATACAACGTAACATAGCTCCTATATACACATACACAGAGATCCTGAGCCCAGCTACAGCAGTGCCACAGGACATCGTGACCTCCATCCAGACAACCTGCAAAGAGAGAAGTAACATACATACAGTATATATATATATATACACTGCCCCCTGATTATACTAGTACTACACACTGCCATCTAGTGGTAACAGCACACACTACAATACAGCGTAACATAGCTCCTATATACACATACACAGAGATCCTGAGCCCAGCTACAGCAGTGCCACAGGACATCGTGACCTCCATCCAGACAACCTGCAAAGAGAGAAGTAACATACATACAGTATATATATATATACACTGCCCCCTGATTATACTAGTACTACACACTGCCATCTAGTGGTAACAGCTCACACTACAATACAACGTAACATAGCTCCTATATACACATACACAGAGATCCTGAGCCCAGATACAGCAGTGCCACAGGACATCGTGACCTCAATCCAGACAACTTGCAAAGAGAGAGGTAACATACATACAGTATATATATATACACTGCCCTCTGATTATACTAGTACTACACACTGCCATCTAGTGGTAACAGCACACACTACAATACAACGTAACATAGCTCCTATATACACATACACAGAGATCCTGAGCCCAGCTACAGCAGTGCCACATGGCATCGTGACCTCCATCCAGACAACCAGCAAAGAGAGAAGTAACATACATACAGTATATATATATACACTGCCCCCTGATTATACTAGTACTACACACTGCCATCTAGTGGCCACAGCACACACTACAATACAACGTAACATAGCTCCTATATACACATACACAGAGATCCTGAGCCCAGCTACAGCAGTGCCACAGGACATCGTGACCTCCATCCAGCAACCTGCAAAGAGAGAAGTAACATACATACAGTATATATATATACACTGCCCCCTGATTATACTAGTACTACACACTGCCATCTAGTGATAACAGCACACACTACAATACAACGTAACATAGCTCCTATATACACATACACAGAGATCCTGAGCCCAGCTACAGCAGTGCCACAGGACATCGTGACCTCCATCCAGACAACCTGCAAAGAGAGAAGTAACATACATACAGTATATATATATATACACTGCCCCCTGATTATACTAGTACTACACACTGCCATCTAGTGGTAACAGCACACACTACAATACAACATAACATAGCTCCTATATACACATACACAGAGATCCTGAGCCCAGCTACAGCAGTGCCACAGGACATCGTGACCTCCATCCAGACAACCTGCAAAGAGAGAAGCAACATACATACAGTATATATATACACTGCCCCCTGATTATACTAGTACTACACACTGCCATCTAGTGGTAACAGCTCACACTACAATACAACATAACATAGCTCCTATATACACATACACAGAGATCCTGAGCCCAGCTACAGCAGTGCCACAGAACATCGTGACCTCCGTCCAGACAACCTGCAAAGAGAGAGGTAACATACATACAGTATATATATATATATATATATACACTGCCCCCTGATTATACTAGTACTACACACTGCCATCTAGTGGTAACAGCACACACTACAATACAACGTAACATAGCTCCTATATACACATACACAGAGATCCTGAGTCCAGCTACAGCAGTGCCACAGGACATCGTGAACTCCATCCAGACAACCTGCAAAGATAGAGGTAACATACATACAGTATATATATATACACTGCCCCCTGATTATACTAGTACTACACACTGCCATCTAGTGGTAACAGCACACACTACAATACAGCGTAACATAGCTCCTATATACACATACACATAGATCCTGAGCCCAGCTACAGCAGTGCCACAGGACATCGTGACCTCCATCCAGACAACCTGCAAAGAGAGAAGTAACATACATACAGTATATATATATATATATATACACTGCCCCCTGATTATACTAGTACTACACACTGCCATCTAGTGGTAACAACACACACTACAATAAAACGTAACATAGCTCCTATATACACATACACAGAGATCCTGAGCCCAGCTACAGCAGTGCCACAGGACATCGTGACCTCCATCCAGACAACCTGCAAAGAGAGAAGCAACATACATACAGTATATATATATACACTGCCCCCTGGTTATACTAGTACTACACACTGCCATCTAGTGGTAACAGCACACACTACAATACAACGTAACATAGCTCCTATATACACATACACAGAGATCCTGAGCCCAGCTACAGCAGTGCCACAGGACATCATGACCTCCGCCCAGACAACCTGCAAAGAGAGAAGTAACATACATACAGTATATATATATACACTGCCCCCTGATTATACTAGTACTACACACTGCCATCTAGTGGTAACAGCACACACTACAATACAACATAACATAGCTCCTATATACACATACACAGAGATCCTGAGCCCAGCTACAGCAGTGCCACAGGACATCGTGACCTCCATCCAGACATCCTGCAAAGAGAGAAGTAACATACATACAGCATATATATATACACTGCCCCCTGATTATACTAGTACTACACACTGCCATCTAGTGGTAACAGCACACACTACACTACAACGTAACATAGCTCCTATATACACATACACAGAGATCCTGAGCCCAGCTACAGCAGTGCCACAGGACATCTTGATCTCCATCCAGACAACCTGCAAAGAGAGAAGTAACATACATACAGTATATATATATATACACTGCCCCCTGATTATACTAGTACTACACACTGCCATCTAGTGGTAACAGCACACACTACAATACAACGTAACATACCTCCTATATACACATACACAGAGATCCTGAGCCCAGCTACAGCAGTGCCACAGGACATCGTGACCTCCATCCAGACAACCTGCAAAGAGAGGGGTAACATACATACAGTATATATATATATATACTGCCCCCTGATTATACTAGTACTACACACTGCCATCTAGTGGTAACAGCACACACTACAATACAACGTAACATAGCTCCTATATACACATACACAGAGATCCTGAGCCCAGCTACAGCAGTGCCACAGGACATCGTGACCTCCATCCAGACAACCCGCAAAGAGAGAAGTAATATACATACAGTATATATATATACACTGCCCCCTGATTATACTAGTACTACACACTGCCATCTAGTGGTAACAGCACACACTACAATACAACGTAACATAGCTCCTATATACACATACACAGAGATCCTGAGCCCAGATACAGCAGTGCCACAGGACATCGTGACCTCCATCCAGACAACCTGCAAAGAGAGGGGTAACATACATACAGTAAATATATACACTGCCCCCTGATTATACTAGTACTACACACTGCCATCTAGTGGTAACAGCACACACTGCAATACAACGTAACATAGCTCCTATATACACATACACAGAGATCCTGAGCCCAGCTACAGCAGTGCCACAGGACATCGTGACCTCCATCCAGACAACCTGCAAAGAGAGAAGTAACATACATACAGTATATATATATACACTGCCCCCTGATTATACTAGTACTACACACTGCCATCTAGTGGCCACAGCACACACTACAATACAACGTAACATAGCTCCTATATACACATACACAGAGATCCTGAGCCCAGCTACAGCAGTGCCACAGGACATCGTGACCTCCATCCAGACAACCTGCAAAGAGAGAAGTAACATACATACAGTATATATATATATATATATATACACTGCCCCCTGATTATACTAGTACTACACACTGCCATCTAGTGGTAACAGCACACACTACAATACAACATAACATAGCTCCTATATACACATACACAGAGATCCTGAGCCCAGCTACAGCAGTGCCACAGAACATCGTGACCTCCGTCCAGACAACCTGCAAAGAGAGGAGTAACATACATACAGTATATATATATACACTGCCCCCTGATTATACTAGTACTACACACTGCCATCTAGTGGTAACAGCACACACTACAATACAACATAACATAGCTCCTATATACACATACACAGAGATCCTGAGCCCAGCTACAGCAGTGCCACAGGACATCGTGACCTCCATCCAGCAACCTGCAAAGAGAGAGGTAACATACATACAGTATATATATATATACACTGCCGCCTGATTATACTAGTACTACACACTGCCATCTAGTGGTAACAGCACACACTACATTACAACGTAACATAGCTCCTATATACACATACACAGAGATCCTGAGCCCAGCTACAGCAGTGCCACAGGACATCGTGACCTCCATCCAGACAACCTGCAAAGAGAGAAGTAACATACATACAGTATATATATATACACTGCCCCCTGATTATACTAGTACTACACACTGCCATCTAGTGGTAACAGCTCACACTACAATACAGCGTAACATAGCTCCTATATACAGATACACAGAGATCCTGAGCCCAGCTACAGCAGTGCCACAGGACATCGTGACCTCCATCCAGACAACCCGCAAAGAGAGAAGTAATATACATACAGTATATATATATACACTGCCCCCTGATTATACTAGTACTACACACTGCCATCTAGTGGTAACAGCACACACTACAATACAACGTAACATAGCTCCTATATACACATACACAGAGATCCTGAGCCCAGATACAGCAGTGCCACAGGACATCGTGACCTCCATCCAGACAACCTGCAAAGAGAGGGGTAACATACATACAGTAAATATATACACTGCCCCCTGATTATACTAGTACTACACACTGCCATCTAGTGGTAACAGCTCACACTACAATACAACATAACATAGCTCCTATATACACATACACAGAGATCCTGAGCCCAGCTACAGCAGTGCCACAGGACATCGTGACCTCCATCCAGACAACCTGCAAAGAAAGAAGTAACATACATACAGTATATATATATACACTGCCCCCTGATTATACTAGTACTACACACTGCCATCTAGTGGCCACAGCACACACTACAATACAACGTAACATAGCTCCTATATACACATACACAGAGATCCTGAGCCCAGCTACAGCAGTGCCACAGGACATCGTGACCTCCATCCAGACAACCTGCAAAGAGAGAAGTAACATACATACAGTATATATATATATATATATACACTGCCCCCTGATTATACTAGTACTACACACTGCCATCTAGTGGTAACAGCACACACTACAATACAACATAACATAGCTCCTATATACACATACACAGAGATCCTGAGCCCAGCTACAGCAGTGCCACAGAACATCGTGACCTCCGTCCAGACAACCTGCAAAGAGAGGAGTAACATACATACAGTATATATATATACACTGCCCCCTGATTATACTAGTACTACACACTGCCATCTAGTGGTAACAGCACACACTACAATACAACATAACATAGCTCCTATATACACATACACAGAGATCCTGAGCCCAGCTACAGCAGTGCCACAGGACATCGTGACCTCCATCCAGCAACCTGCAAAGAGAGAGGTAACATACATACAGTATATATATATATATACACTGCCGCCTGATTATACTAGTACTACACACTGCCATCTAGTGGTAACAGCACACACTACATTACAACGTAACATAGCTCCTATATACACATACACAGAGATCCTGAGCCCAGCTACAGCAGTGCCACAGGACATCGTGACCTCCATCCAGACAACCTGCAAAGAGAGAAGTAACATACATACAGTATATATATATACACTGCCCCCTGATTATACTAGTACTACACACTGCCATCTAGTGGTAACAGCACACACTACAATACAACATAACATATCTCCTATATACACATACACAGAGATCCTGAGCCCAGCTACAGCAGTGCCACAGGACATTGTGACCTCCATCCAGACAACCTGCAAAGAGAGAAGTAACATACATACAGTATATATATATACACTGCCCCCTGATTATACTAGTACTACACACTGCCATCTAGTGGTAACAGCACACACTACAATACAACGTAACATAGCTCCTATATACACATACACAGAGATCCTGAGCCCAGCTACAGCAGTGCCACAGGACATCGTGACCTCCATCCAGACAACCTGCAAAGAGAGAAGTAACATACATACAGTATATATATATATACACTGCCCCCTGATTATACTAGTGCTACACACTGCCATCTAGTGGTAACAGCACACACTACAATACAACGTAACATAGCTCCTATATACACATACACAGAGATCCAGAGCACAGCTACAGCAGTGCGACAGGACATCGTGACCTCCGTCCAGACAACCTGCAAAGAGAGAAGTAACATACATACAGTATATATATACATACACTGCCCCCTGATTATACTAGTACTACACACTGCCATCTAGTGGTAACAGCACACACTACAATACAACGTAACATAGCTCCTATATACACATACACAGAAATCCTGAGCCCAGCTACAGCAGTGCCACAGGACATCGTGACCTCCATCCAGCAACCTGCAAAGAGAGAAGTAACATACATACAGTATATATATACATACACTGCCCCGTGATTATACTAGTACTACACACTGCCATCTAGTGGTAACAGCACACACTACAATACAACGTAACATAGCTCCTATATACACATACACAGAGATCCTGAGCCCAGCTACAGCAGTGCCACAGGACATCGTGACCTCCATCCAGACAACCTGCAAAGAGAGAAGTAACATACATACAGTATATATATATATATACACTGCCCCCTGATTATACTAGTACTACACACTGCCATCTAGTGGTAACAGCTCACACTACAATACAACGTAACATAGCTCCTATATACACATACACAGAGATCCTGAGCCCAGCTACAGCAGTGCCACAGGACATCGTGACCTCCATCCAGACAACCTGCAAAGAGAGGAGTAACATACATACAGTATATATATATACACTGCCCCCTGATTATACTAGTACTACACACTGCCATCTAGTGGTAACAGCACACACTACAATACAACGTAACATAGCTCCTATATACACATACACAGAGATCCTGAGCCCAGCTACAGCAGTGCCACAGGACATTGTGACCTCCGTCCAGACAACCTGCAAAGAGAGAGGTAACATACATACAGTATATATATATATATACACTGCCCCCTGATTATACTCGTACTACACACTGGCATCTAGTGGTAACAGCACACACTACAATACAACATAACATAGCTCCTATATACACATACACAGAGATCCTGAGCCCAGCTACAGCAGTGCCACAGGACATCGTGACCTCCATCCAGACAACCTGCAAAGAGAGAAGTAACATACATACAGTATATATATATACACTGCCCCCTGATTATACTAGTACTACACACTGCCATCTAGTGGTAACAGCACACACTACAATACAACGTAACATAGCTCCTATATACACATACACAGAGATCCTGAGCCCAGATACAGCAGTGCCACAGGACATCGTGACCTCCATCCAGACAACCTGCAAAGAGAGAGGTAACATACATACAGTATATATATATACACTGCCCCCTGATTATACTAGTACTACACACTGCCATCTAGTGGTAACAGCACACACTACAATACAACATAACATAGCTCCTATATACACATACACAGAGATCCTGAGCCCAGATACAGCAGTGCCACAGGACATCGTGACCTCCATCCAGACATCCTGCAAAGAGAGAGGTAACATACATACAGTATATATATATACACTGCCCCCTGATTATACTAGTACTACACACTGCCATCTAGTGGCCACAGCACACACTACAATACAACGTAACATAGCTCCTATATACACATACACAGAGATCCTGAGCCCAGATACACCAGTGCCACAGGACATCGTGACCTCCATCCAGCAACCAGCAAAGAGAGAAGTAACATACATACAATATATATATATATATCCTTGAAAAAGTTGTAAAACATTTAAAAATATATATATATATAATTATCGCCGTAATCGTGAACGCCGTAAAAAATGAAACCCCACAAAAGATTAAGGAATCACAGTTATTTTAATATCCCATCCCATAAATATATGTTTTTTTTCCGGTTTCCCACTACATTATATGGTGTCGTGAAAGTCTACAACTCAAAAAAAGGGACATCATATGGAATAATTGATGAAAAAAAAAATGTAAAAATGTCTGCGGTGGGAAGGGGTTAAAGTTTCTTGCTATTGTGTATTTAATTTCATGCCTTGAGTCAAGCTCAAGATGGCTACATGTGTAGGATAAGATGTTTTGCAGTTGGTGCTGTTGCCACTAGATGGCGAGTTCGTATTATGTTATGTAAGCGATTAACCACTTCCTGATCAGGAAACAATTTCAAGTTTTCGCCATGTGACAATTTAATTGCAATTTTTTTGTTCTATTCCGCTGCCACCCTACATGTGTTTGGTCTTGTTTTTCTCTGGACATATTGAGCTTCAAAAATGTGTTAAAGAAGAAGTAAAACATTTTACTACCGCATTCAGCCCCCTCTGGATAGTGCCACACAACCCTCTGTAGAAAGCACCATACAGCCCCACTGTAGATAGTGCCACACAACCCTCTGTAGAAAGCACCATACAGCCCCCCTGTAGATAACGCCATACAGCCCCCCTGTAGATAGCGCCATACAGCCCCCCTGTAGATAGTACGATACAGCCCCACTGTAGATAGTGCCACACAACCCTCTGTAGAAAGCACCATACAGCCCCCCTGTAGATAACGCCATACAGCCCCCCTGTAGATAGCGCCATACAGCCCCCCTGTAGATAGTACGATACAGCTCCCCTGTAGATAGTACCATACAGCCCCCCTGTAGATAGCGCCATACAGCCCCCTGTAGATAGTACGATACAGCTCCCCTGTAGATAGCACCATACAGCCCCCCTGTAGATAGCACCATACAGCCCCCCTGTAGATAGCGCCATACACCCCCCTGTAGATAGCACCATACAGCCCCCCTGTAGATAGCACCATACTGCCCCCTGTAGATAGCACCATACAGCCCCCCTGTAGATAGTGCCATACAGCCCCCCTGTAGATAGTGCCATACAGCCCCACTGTAGATAGTACCATACAGCCCCCCTGTAGATAGCACCATACAGCCCCCCTGTAGATAGCACCATACAGCCCCCCTGTAGATAGTGCCATACAGCCCCCCTGTAGATAGTACCATACAGCCCCCCTGTAGATAGTCTCATACAGCCCCCCTGTAGATAACACCATACAGCCCCCCTGTAGATAGTACCATACACATCCCCCTGTAGATAGTGCCACACAACCCTCTGTAGAAAGCGCCATACAGCCCCCCTGTAGATAGTACCATACAGCCCCACTGTAGATAGTGCCACACAACCCTCTGTAGAAAGCGCCATACAGCCCCCCTGTAGATAGCACCATACAGCCCCCCTGTAGATAGTACCATACAGCCCCCTGTAGATAGCACTATACAGCCCCCCTGTAGATAGCACTATACAGCCCCCTGTAGATAGCACCATACAGCCCCCCTTTAGATAGTACCATACAGCCCCACTGTAGACAGTGCCACACAACCCTCTGTAGAAAGCGCCATACAGCCCCCCTGTAGATAGCACCATACAGCCCCCCTGTAGATAGTACCATACAGCCCCCCTGTAGATAGCACTATACAGCCCCCTGTAGATAGCACCATACAGCCCCCCTGTAGATGGTACGATACAGCCCCCCTGTATATAGCACTATACAGCCCCCCTGTAGATAGTGGCACACAACCCTCTGTAGAAAGCGCCATACAGCCCCCCTGTAGATAGTACCATACAGCCCCACTGTAGATAGTACCATACAGCCCCCTGTAGATAGTACCATACAGCCCCCTGTAGATAGTACCATACAGCCCCCCTGTAGATAGTACCATACAGCCCCCCTGTAGATAGTACCATACAGCCCCCCTGTATATAGCACTATACAGCCCCCCTGTAGATAGTGCCACACAACCCTCTGTAGAAAGCGCCATACAGCCCCCCTGTAGATAGCGCCATACAGCCCCCCTGTAGATAGCACAATACAGCCCCCCTGTAGATAGTACCCTACAGCCCCACTGTAGATAGTACCATACAGCCCCCCTGTAGGTAGTGCCACACAACCCTCTGTAGATAGCGCCATACAGCCCCACTGTAGATAGTGCCACACACAGCCCCCCTGTAGATAGCTCCACACACAGCCCCCCTGTAGGTAGTGCCACACAACCCTCTGTAGAAAGCGCCATACAGCCCCACTGTAGATAGTACCATACAGCCCCACTGTAGATAGTACCATACAGCCCCCTTGTAGATAGCACCATACAGCCACCCTGTAGATAGCACCATACAGCCCCCCTGTAGATAGTATTATACAGCCCCCCTGTAGATAGTACCATACAGCCCCCCTGTAGATAGTACCATACAGCCCCCCTGTAGATAGTACCATACAGCCCCCCTGTAGATAGTGCCATACAGCCCCACTGTAGATAGTGCCATACAGCCCCACTGTAGATAGTACAACACAACCCTCTGTAGATAGCGCCATACAGCCCCCCTGTAGATAGTACCATACAGCCCCACTGTAGATAGTACCATACACATCCCCCTGTAGATAGTACCATACAGCCCCCCTGTAGATAGCACAATACAACCCCCCTGTAGATAGCACAATACAACCCCCCTGTAGATAGCGCCATACAGCCCCCCTGTAGATAGCACCATACAGCCCCCCTGTAGATAGTACCATACAGCCCCCCTGTAGATAGCACCATACAGCCCCCCTGTAGATAGTGCCACACAACACTCTGTAGAAAGCACCATACAGCCCCCTGTAGATAGTACCATACAGCCCCACTGTAGATAGTACGATACAGCCCCCCTGTAGATAGTACCATACAGCCCCCCTGTAGATAGTACCATACAGCCCCCCTGTAGATAGTACCATACAGCCCCCCTGTATATAGCACTATACAGCCCCCCTGTAGATGGTACCATACAGCCCCCCTGTATATAGCACTATACAGCCCCCCTGTAGATAGTGCCACACAACCCTCTGTAGAAAGCGCCATACAGCCCCCCTGTAGATAGCGCCATACAGCCCCCCTGTAGATAGCACAATACAGCCACCCTGTAGATAGTACCATACAGCCCCACTGTAGATAGTACCATACAGCCCCACTGTAGATAGTACCATACAGCCCCACTGTAGATAGTACCATACAGCCCCACTGTAGATAGCGCCACACAACCCTCTGTAGATAGCGCCATACAGCCCCACTGTAGATAGTACTATACAGCCCCACTGTAGATAGTACCATACAGCCCCACTGTAGATAGTGCCATACACAGCTCCCTGTAGATAGTACCATACAGCCCCACTGTAGATAGTACCACACAACCCTCTGTAGATAGCGCCATACAGCCCCCCTGTAGATAGTACCATACAGCCCCACTGTAGATAGTACCATACAGCCCCACTGTAGATAGTACCATACAGCCCCCCCTGTAGATAGTGCCATACAGCCCCCCTGTAGATAGTACCATACAGCCCCCCTGTAGATAGTACCATACAGCCCCCCTGTAGATAGCACTATACAGCCCCCTGTAGATAGCACCATACAGCCCCCCTGTAGATAGTACCATACAGCCCCCCTGTAGATGGTACCATACAGCCCCCCTGTATATAGCACTATACAGCCCCCCTGTAGATAGTGCCACACAACCCTCTGAAGAAAGCGCCATACAGCCCCCTGTAGATAGTACCATACAGCCCCACTGTAGATAGTACCATACAGCCCCACTGTAGATAGTACCATACAGCCCCACTGTAGATAGTACCATACAGCCCCCTGTAGATAGTACCATACAGCCCCCCTGTAGATAGTACCATACAGCCCCCCTGTATATAGCACTATACAGCCCCCCTGTAGATAGTGCCACATAACCCTCTGTAGAAAGCGCCATACAGCCCCCTGTAGATAGCACCATACAGCCCCCCTGTAGATAACGCCATACAGCCCCCCTGTAGATAGCGCCATACAGCCCCCTGTAGATAGTACCATACAGCTCCCCTGTAGATAGTACCATACAGCCCCACTGTAGATAGCACCATACAGCCCCCCTGTAGATAGTCTCATACAGCCCCCCTGTGGATAACACCATACAGCCCCCTGTAGATAGTGCCACACAACCTTCTGTAGAAAGCGCCATACAGCCCCCCTGTAGATAGTACCATACAGCCCCACTGTAGATAGTGCCACACAACCCTCTGTAGATAGCGCCATACAGCCCCACTGTAGATAGTACGATACAGCCCCCCTGTAGATAGTACCATACAGCCCCCCTGTAGATAGTACCATACAGCCCCCCTGTAGATAGTACCATACAGCCCCCCTGTATATAGCACTATACAGCCCCCCTGTAGATGGTACCATACAGCCCCCCTGTATATAGCACTATACAGCCCCCCTGTAGATAGTGCCACACAACCCTCTGTAGAAAGCGCCATACAGCCCCCCTGTAGATAGCGCCATACAGCCCCCCTGTAGATAGCACAATACAGCCACCCTGTAGATAGTACCATACAGCCCCACTGTAGATAGTACCATACAGCCCCACTGTAGATAGTACCATACAGCCCCACTGTAGATAGTACCATACAGCCCCACTGTAGATAGCGCCACACAACCCTCTGTAGATAGCGCCATACAGCCCCACTGTAGATAGTACTATACAGCCCCACTGTAGATAGTACCATACAGCCCCACTGTAGATAGTGCCATACACAGCTCCCTGTAGATAGTACCATACAGCCCCACTGTAGATAGTACCACACAACCCTCTGTAGATAGCGCCATACAGCCCCCCTGTAGATAGTACCATACAGCCCCACTGTAGATAGTACCATACAGCCCCACTGTAGATAGTACCATACAGCCCCCCCTGTAGATAGTGCCATACAGCCCCCCTGTAGATAGTACCATACAGCCCCCCTGTAGATAGTACCATACAGCCCCCCTGTAGATAGCACTATACAGCCCCCTGTAGATAGCACCATACAGCCCCCCTGTAGATAGTACCATACAGCCCCCCTGTAGATGGTACCATACAGCCCCCCTGTATATAGCACTATACAGCCCCCCTGTAGATAGTGCCACACAACCCTCTGAAGAAAGCGCCATACAGCCCCCTGTAGATAGTACCATACAGCCCCACTGTAGATAGTACCATACAGCCCCACTGTAGATAGTACCATACAGCCCCACTGTAGATAGTACCATACAGCCCCCTGTAGATAGTACCATACAGCCCCCCTGTAGATAGTACCATACAGCCCCCCTGTATATAGCACTATACAGCCCCCCTGTAGATAGTGCCACATAACCCTCTGTAGAAAGCGCCATACAGCCCCCTGTAGATAGCACCATACAGCCCCCCTGTAGATAACGCCATACAGCCCCCCTGTAGATAGCGCCATACAGCCCCCTGTAGATAGTACCATACAGCTCCCCTGTAGATAGTACCATACAGCCCCACTGTAGATAGCACCATACAGCCCCCCTGTAGATAGTCTCATACAGCCCCCCTGTGGATAACACCATACAGCCCCCTGTAGATAGTGCCACACAACCTTCTGTAGAAAGCGCCATACAGCCCCCCTGTAGATAGTACCATACAGCCCCACTGTAGATAGTGCCACACAACCCTCTGTAGAAAGCGCCATACAGCCCCCCTGTAGATAGCACCATACAGCCCCCCTGTAGATAGTACCATACAGCCCCCCTGTAGATAGCACTATACAGCCCCCTGTAGATAGCACCATACAGCCCCCCTGTAGATAGTACCATACAGCCCCCCTGTAGATGGTACCATACAGCCCCCCTGTATATAGCACTATACAGCCCCCCTGTAGATAGTGCCACACAACCCTCTGTAGAAAGCGCCATACAGCCCCCCTGTAGATAGTACCATACAGCCCCCCTGTAGATAGTACCATACAGCCCCCCTGTAGATAGTACCATACAGCCCCCACTGTAGATAGTACCATACAGCCCCACTGTAGATAGTACCATACAGCCCCACTGTAGATAGTACCATACAGCCCCCTGTAGATAGTACCATACAGCCCCCCTGTAGATAGTACCATACAGCCCCCCTGTATATAGCACTATACAGCCCCCCTGTAGATAGTGCCACACAACCCTCTGTAGAAAGCGCCATACAGCCCCCCTGTAGATAGCACCATACAGCCCCCCTGTAGATAACGCCATAAAGCCCCCCTGTAGATAGCGCCATACAGCCCCCCTGTAGATAGCGCCATACAGCCCCCTGTAGATAGTACCATACAGCTCCCCTGTAGATAGTACCATACAGCCCCACTGTAGATAGTACCATACAGCCCCCCTGTAGATAGTCTCATACAGCCCCCCTGTAGATAACACCATACAGCCCCCTGTAGATAGTACCATACACATCCCCCTGTAGATAGTGCCATACAACCCTCTGTAGAAAGCGCCATACAGCCCCCCTGTAGATAGTACCATACAGCCCCACTGTAGATAGTGCCACACAACCCTCTGTAGAAAGCGCCATACAGCCCCCCTGTAGATAGCACCATACAGCCCCCCTGTAGATAGTACCATACAGCCCCCCTGTAGATAGCACTATACAGCCCCCTGTAGATAGCACCATACAGCCCCCCTGTAGATAGTACCATACAGCCCCCCTGTAGATGGTACCATACAGCCCCCCTGTATATAGCACTATACAGCCCCCCTGTAGATAGTGCCACACAACCCTCTGTAGAAAGCGCCATACAGCCCCCCTGTAGATAGTACCATACAGCCCCACTGTAGATAGTACCATACAGCCCCACTGTAGATAGTACCATACAGCCCCACTGTAGATAGTACCATACAGCCCCCTGTAGATAGTACCATACAGCCCCCCTGTAGATAGTACCATACAGCCCCCCTGTATATAGCACTATACAGCCCCCCTGTAGATAGTGCCACACAACCCTCTGTAGAAAGCGCCATACAGCCCCCCTGTAGATAGCGCCATACAGCCCCCCTGTAGATAGTACCATACAGCCCCACTGTAGATAGTAACATACAGCCCCACTGTAGATAGTACCATACAGCCCCCCTGTAGGTAGTGCCACACAACCCTCTGTAGATAGCGCCATACAGCCCCACTGTAGATAGTACCATACAGCCCCACTGTAGATAGTACCATACAGCCCCCCTGTAGATAGTACCATACAGCCCCACTGTAGATAGTACCATACAGCCCCACTGTAGATAGTACCACACAGCCCCCCTGTAGGTAGTGCCACACAACCCTCTGTAGATAGCGCCATACAGCCCCACTGTAGATAGTACCATACAGCCCCACTGTAGATAGTACCATACAGCCCCCCTGTAGATAGTACCATACAGCCCCACTGTAGATAGTGCCATACAGCCCCACTGTAGATAGTGCCATACACAGCTCCCTGTAGATAGTACCATACAGCCCCACTGTAGATAGTACAACACAACCCTCTGTAGATAGCGCCATACAGCCCCCCTGTAGATAGTACCATACAGCCCCCCTGTAGATAGTACCACACACATCCCCCTGTAGATAGTACCATACAGCCCCCCTGTAGATAGCACCATACAGCCCTCCTGTAGATAGTGCCACACAACCCTCTGTAGAAAGCACCATACAGCCCCCCTGTAGATAGTACCATACAGCCCCACTGTAGATAGTACGATACAGCCCCCCTGTAGATAGTACCATACAGCCCCCCTGTAGATAGTACCATACAGCCCCCCTGTATATAGCACTATACAGCCCCCCTGTAGATGGTACCATACCCCCTGTATATAGCACTATACAGCCCCCCTGTAGATAGTGCCACACAACCCTCTGTAGAAAGCGCCATACAGCCCCCCTGTAGATAGCGCCATACAGCCCCCCTGTAGATAGCACAATACAGCCACCCTGTAGATAGTACCATACAGCCCCACTGTAGATAGTACCATACAGCCCCACTGTAGATAGTACCATACAGCCCCACTGTAGATAGTACCATACAGCCCCACTGTAGATAGTGCCACACAACCCTCTGTAGATAGCGCCATACAGCCCCACTGTAGATAGTACCATACAGCCCCACTGTAGATAGTACCATACAGCCCCACTGTAGATAGTGCCATACACAGCTCCCTGTAGATAGTACCATACAGCCCCACTGTAGATAGTACCACACAACCCTCTGTAGATAGTGCCATACACAGCTCCCTGTAGATAGTACCATACAGCCCCCCTGTAGATAGTACCATACAGCCCCCCTGTAGATAGTACCATACAGCCCCACTGTAGATAGTACCATACAGCCCCACTGTAGATAGTACCATACAGCCCCCCTGTAGATAGTGCCATACAGCCCCCCTGTAGATAGTACCATACAGCCCCACTGTAGATAGTACCATACACATCCCCCTGTAGATAGCACCATACAGCCCCCCTGTAGATAACGCCATACAGCCCCCCTGTAGATAGTACCATACACATCCCCCTGTAGATAGCACCATACAGCCCCCCTGTAGATAACGCCATACAGCCCCCCTGTAGATAGCGCCATACAGCCCCCTGTAGATAGCGCCATACAGCTCCCCTGTAGATAGTACCATACAGCCCCACTGTAGATAGTACCATACAGCCCCCCTGTAGATAGTCTAATACAGCCCCCCTGTAGATAACACCATACAGCCCCCCTGTAGATAGTACCATACACATCCCCCTGTAGATAGTGCCACACAACCCTCTGTAGAAAGCGCCATACAGCCCCACTGTAGATAGTACCACACAACCCTCTGTAGATAGTGCCATACACAGCTCCCTGTAGATAGTACCATACAGCCCCCCTGTAGATAGTACCATACAGCCCCCCTGTAGATAGTACCATACAGCCCCACTGTAGATAGTACCATACAGCCCCCCTGTAGATAGTGCCATACAGCCCCCCTGTAGATAGTACCATACAGCCCCACTGTAGATAGTACCATACACATCCCCCTGTAGATAGCACCATACAGCCCCCCTGTAGATAACGCCATACAGCCCCCCTGTAGATAGCGCCATACAGCCCCCTGTAGATAGCGCCATACAGCTCCCCTGTAGATAGTACCATACAGCCCCACTGTAGATAGTACCATACAGCCCCCCTGTAGATAGTCTAATACAGCCCCCCTGTAGATAACACCATACAGCCCCCCTGTAGATAGTACCATACACATCCCCCTGTAGATAGTGCCACACAACCCTCTGTAGAAAGCGCCATACAGCCCCCCTGTAGATAGTACCATACAGCCCCACTGTAGATAGTGCCACACAACCCTCTGTAGAAAGCGCCATACAGCCCCCCTGTAGATATCACCATACAGCCCCCCTGTAGATATCACCATACAGCCCCCCTGTAGATAGTACCATACAGCCGCCCTGTAGATAGCACTATACAGCCCCCTGTAGATAGCACCATACAGCCCCCCTGTAGATAGTACCATACAGCCCCCCTGTAGATAGCACTATACAGCCCCCTGTAGATAGCACCATACAGCCCCCCTGTAGATAGTACCATACAGCCCCCCTGTAGATGGTACCATACAGCCCCCCTGTATATAGCACTATACAGCCCCCCTGTAGATAGTGCCACACAACCCTCTGTAGAAAGCGCCATACAGCCCCCCTGTAGATAGTACCATACAGCCCCACTGTAGATAGTACCATACAGCCCCACTGTAGATAGTACCATACAGCCCCACTGTAGATAGTACCATACAGCCCCCTGTAGATAGTACCATACAGCCCCCCTGTAGATAGTACCATACAGCCCCCCTGTATATAGCACTATACAGCCCCCCTGTAGATAGTGCCACACAACCCTCTGTAGAAAGCGCCATACAGCCCCCCTGTAGATAGCGCCATACAGCCCCCCTGTAGATAGTACCATACAGCCCCACTGTAGATAGTACCATACAGCCCCACTGTAGATAGTACCATACAGCCCCCCTGTAGGTAGTGCCACACAACCCTCTGTAGATAGCGCCATACAGCCCCACTGTAGATAGTACCATACAGCCCCACTGTAGATAGTACCATACAGCCCCCCTGTAGATAGTACCATACAGCCCCACTGTAGATAGTACCATACAGCCCCACTGTAGATAGTACCACACAGCCCCCCTGTAGGTAGTGCCACACAACCCTCTGTAGATAGCGCCATACAGCCCCACTGTAGATAGTACCATACAGCCCCACTGTAGATAGTACCATACAGCCCCCCTGTAGATAGTACCATACAGCCCCACTGTAGATAGTGCCATACAGCCCCACTGTAGATAGTGCCATACACAGCTCCCTGTAGATAGTACCATACAGCCCCACTGTAGATAGTACAACACAACCCTCTGTAGATAGCGCCATACAGCCCCCCTGTAGATAGTACCATACAGCCCCCCTGTAGATAGTACCACACACATCCCCCTGTAGATAGTACCATACAGCCCCCCTGTAGATAGCACCATACAGCCCTCCTGTAGATAGTGCCACACAACCCTCTGTAGAAAGCACCATACAGCCCCCCTGTAGATAGTACCATACAGCCCCACTGTAGATAGTACGATACAGCCCCCCTGTAGATAGTACCATACAGCCCCCCTGTAGATAGTACCATACAGCCCCCCTGTATATAGCACTATACAGCCCCCCTGTAGATGGTACCATACCCCCTGTATATAGCACTATACAGCCCCCCTGTAGATAGTGCCACACAACCCTCTGTAGAAAGCGCCATACAGCCCCCCTGTAGATAGCGCCATACAGCCCCCCTGTAGATAGCACAATACAGCCACCCTGTAGATAGTACCATACAGCCCCACTGTAGATAGTACCATACAGCCCCACTGTAGATAGTACCATACAGCCCCACTGTAGATAGTACCATACAGCCCCACTGTAGATAGTGCCACACAACCCTCTGTAGATAGCGCCATACAGCCCCACTGTAGATAGTACCATACAGCCCCACTGTAGATAGTACCATACAGCCCCACTGTAGATAGTGCCATACACAGCTCCCTGTAGATAGTACCATACAGCCCCACTGTAGATAGTACCACACAACCCTCTGTAGATAGTGCCATACACAGCTCCCTGTAGATAGTACCATACAGCCCCCCTGTAGATAGTACCATACAGCCCCCCTGTAGATAGTACCATACAGCCCCACTGTAGATAGTACCATACAGCCCCACTGTAGATAGTACCATACAGCCCCCCTGTAGATAGTGCCATACAGCCCCCCTGTAGATAGTACCATACAGCCCCACTGTAGATAGCACCATACAGCCCCCCTGTAGATAACGCCATACAGCCCCCCTGTAGATAGCGCCATACAGCCCCCTGTAGATAGCGCCATACAGCTCCCCTGTAGATAGTACCATACAGCCCCACTGTAGATAGTACCATACAGCCCCCCTGTAGATAGTCTAATACAGCCCCCCTGTAGATAACACCATACAGCCCCCCTGTAGATAGTACCATACACATCCCCCTGTAGATAGTGCCACACAACCCTCTGTAGAAAGCGCCATACAGCCCCCCTGTAGATAGTACCATACAGCCCCACTGTAGATAGTGCCACACAACCCTCTGTAGAAAGCGCCATACAGCCCCCCTGTAGATATCACCATACAGCCCCCCTGTAGATATCACCATACAGCCCCCCTGTAGATAGTACCATACAGCCGCCCTGTAGATAGCACTATACAGCCCCCTGTAGATAGCACCATACAGCCCCCCTGTAGATAGTACCATACAGCCCCAGTGCAGATAGTGCCACACAACCCTCTGTAGAAAGCGCCATACAGCCCCCCTGTAGATAGCACCATACAGCCCCCCTGTAGATAGTACCATACAGCCCCCTGTAGATAGCACTATACAGCCCCCTGTAGATAGCGCCATACAGCCCCCCTGTAGATAGCACAATACAGCCCCCCTGTATATAGCACTATACAGCCCCCCTGTAGATAGCACTATACAGTCCCCTGTAGATAGTGCCACACAACCCTCTGTAGAAAGCGCCATACAGCCCCCCTGTAGATAGTACCATACAGCCCCCCTGTAGATAGTACCATACAGCCCCACTGTAGATAGTGCCACACAACCCTCTGTAGAAAGCGCCATACAGCCCCCCTGTATATAGCACAATACAGACCCCCTGTAGATAGCACCATACAGCCCCCCCTGTAGATAGTCTCATACAGCCCCCCTGTAGATAGCACCATACAGCCCCCCTGTAGATAGCACCATACAGCCCCCCTGTAGATAGCACAATACAGCCCCCCTGTATATAGCACTATACAGCCCCCCTGTAGATAGCGCCATACAGCCCCCCCAGTAGATAGTCTCATACAGCCCCCCTGTAGATAGCACCATACAGCCCCCCCTGTAGATAGTACCATACAGCCCCCTGTAGATAGTACCATACAGCCCCCTTGTAGATAGCACAATACAGCCCCCCTGTATATAGCACTATACAGCCCCCCTGTAGATAGCACCATACAGCCCCCCCTGTAGATAGCCTCATACAGCCCCCCTGAAGATAGCACCATACAGCTCCCCTGTAGATAGTGAAATACAGCCCTCCCTGTAAATAGTGCCATACAGCTCCCCCTGTAGATAGCGCCATACAGCCCCCTTGTAGATAGCGCCATACAGCCCCCCGTAGATAATGCCATACAGCCCACCAGTAGATAGCACCATACAGCCCCCCTGTAGATAGCACTATACAGCCCCCCTGTAGATAGCACTATACAGCCATTCTGTAGATAGCACCATACAGGCCATCTGTAGATAGCAACATACAGCCCCCCCTATAGAAAGCACCATACAGCCCCCCTGTAGATAGTGAAATACAGCCCCCCTGTATATAGTGAAATACAGCCCACTGTAGATAGCGCCATACAGCCCCCTGTAGATAGTGCCACACAGACCTCTGTAGAAAGCGCCATACAGCCCCCCTGTAGATAGCACCATACAACCCCCCTGTAGATACTGCCATACAGCCCTCCCTGTAAATAGCGCCATACAGCCCCCCTGTAGATAGCGCCATACAGCCCCCCTGTAGATAGCGCCATACAGCCCCCCTGTAGATAGCGCCATACAGCCCTCACTGTAGATAGCGCCATACAGCCCCCCTGTAGATAGCACTATACAGCCCCCTGTAGATAGCGCCATACAGCCCTCACTGTAGATAGTGCCATACAGCCCCCCTGTAGATAATGCTATACAGACCCCGGTAGATAGCGCCATACAGACCCTTGTAGAGAGAGCCACACGCCCCCCCCTGTAGATAGTGCCCCCCAAAGAAATAAAACAAAAAAAGTTTATACTCACCTAGCCCCCATTCCGAAGACGAAAGGATCTTCAACACAGCCTCCTCGACGCCGACGGGACCCCAGCACTCGTAGTGATAAAACTTCTAGTTTATTCAGTCATGTTTAAAACAAACAGATTTAAAATTATATAAAAACGCTAACACGTTTCTAACAACTAGGACTCTGAATCGTAGCTTAATCGCCTGATTGGCTGCAGGTTGAACGTAATCTTACCTCCCTGCTCTGTCATAGTGTTCAATAATATCTGGTTCCAATAGTATCTGCTCCTAGCAGTGCCACCGGGCGTTGGGGGCCTGTGAAGGCGGGCGGCATTGGCCCCCTCATGCAGCAGGACCCGTAGCGGCCGCTACTGGATTTATTGGATGTCATGTATCTTGATTTTTCACAAGCATTTGATACCTTGCTGCATAAAAGGTTGGTACAGGAGAATGTAAGGGGCCCTCATTTCTGTATAAGGGACACAACGCTGACACGGCCGTCGTCTGCAGATATATCATTTTTATAAAAAACTTGTATTAGCAATTTCGCTTCTAAATACATTACGGACTGTCTATAGTCCCCGCTGCCGGCGACTCACAACTCTGCACTAGGAGAGAGTGTCCTGCTCGTCTCCGCGGCTCCCGTCTCCAGAGCTGTTGTCCATGTTCCTATTCCGCAATCGACGTCTGGTCTTCCTGGTCTTGATCCATGGCCGATATTATATCTGTCCTGTCATCGAAGCCGCATCCGGCTGCCAACTGTTGACTATACTGGCAACATGTAGGTCATCCTGCAGCAAAGTCCAATCAAATTGCATTAGGACAAAGGCTAAGACCAGGGATTCCTGAGACTTCGCACCCCAGTCTAGCCAGCGCCAAACCAGTTGCAGCCACAAGGATCGGCATCTAGTTCTGGAAACCTTCCTTATGTTGAAACTTGAATCTTCTGTCTGAACTGTCGTAACGTGAAATGAGACATCGATGAAGCAGGCGGAAGCCTGTGAGCTTATAGCTAGGGAAGAAGGGGCATGCTTTCCCGGTTGTAAGACTTGGTGGGGCATGAGGACACCCAGGGCCGGTGTCATCACCTGGCAAACTCAGGCAAGTACCGGGGCCTACTTCCCTTGGGGGGGCCCACTTGGTTGCAGGGTGCTTTACGCTGCCGTCATGGCTCCTCCAGGAGCGGAATCTTCGGCTAGAAGATTGCCGACGCTCTAGCCATAGATTTTGCTTCTGGAGGGAGCCCCTGTCTAGGAGCAGAAACCCACCAGAACGTTGCCAACGCTCTGGCCGGAGATTCCGCTCCATTCGAAAGCCCCTGACGTCCCTGTCCATATATGGACAGGGACATCAGGGGCTTCTCCGGGACTGGAATTTTCGGCCAGAGTGTTGCCAATGCTCTGGCCGGGGATTTCGCTCATGGAGAAGACCTTGATGTCACTATCCATATATGGACAGTGACGTCAGGGGCTCCCCCAGGAGAGGGGAAACCCTGGCAGGAGTATCGGCAACTCTCTGGCTGGGGATTCCACTTCTATATAGGGGGTAGTACTGCTATCTACAGGGGGTGTGGCATTATCTACAAGGGGTGTGTGCAGCACTATCTACAAGCGGTGTGCGTGTGGCACTTTCTACAAAGGGATTTGTCTGGCACTATCTACAGGGGGTGTGTGGCACTATCTACAGAGGGCACTGTGGCATTATCTACATTGGCATTGTGTGGCATTATTTTCAGGGCATATATTTATATATATTTATATGTATATTTGGGGGTACAAACTGGGGGCCTATGTTCTATATGGGGGCATAAACGGGGCCAAACTTGTATATGGGGGCACAAACTCTCCTTTTACTGCTGCCGTGAGTTTCCCCACAAAGGGGCCCACTAAGTTCATGTCACCCAAGGGCCCACATAAACCTGGAGCCGGCCCTGAGGACGCCCCCTGTTTTTTTTACATTATCGTCCAGTTAATGATTTGTTAATAAACTAAAATAAAGAGTGTGTTGTCCTTATCGAGGGTTAAAAGGCCAGTTGTGGGGGGGGGGGGGGGTCTGTACACATTAGCGAGGTCGCCAGTACAATGGTCATCACCTTTATACTTTGTGTATATTGTGCAACTGATGATTCTGCATAAAAAAGATTCACAATGTAAATTTCCTGCAGTCCAAGAAATCCCTGACATTATATATAGGAATACTTACAATTACAGTAAAGCAGAGCCGTGTGTAGAAAACAGACCACGGTCTACAATGTGCCCTAAGTTATAGATGATGTCATCACGTGGCCGCATTGGTGGCATCTCAGAAGTATGAGGACCATGGACAACAGCCAAAAGGATCGTAATCAGGAAGTGATAGGACAGAGACGTCAAGGGCTCCAGGGGCTAAACATTCTGTATCCGACATAAGGAATTCCCAGATCCTTTTTCTGTCTGCTGGAAAGGAGAAATCTCCCAAACACCTTCATGGCAGTGCTATATATGGAATGTGCAGTGTACAAGTTACTAGTAATATCTCATTATACCTTCATGTCAGCACCAAAAATAGACTGTGTTGTCTACATGTTACTAGTAAAATCTCATTATACCTTCATGTCAGCGCTATATATGGACTGTACAATGTACATGTTACTAGTAATATCTCATTATACCTTCATGTCAGTGCTATAAATGGACTGTGATGTGTACATGTTACTAGTAATATCTCATTATACCTTCATGTCAGCGCTATATATGGACTGTACTGTGTACATGTTACTAGTAATATCTCATTATACCTTCATGTCAGTGCTATATATGGACTGTGCAGTTTACATGTTATTAGTAATATCTCATTATACCTTCATGTCAGTGCTATATATGGTCTGTGATGTGTACATGTTACTAGTAATATCTCATTATACCTTCATGTCAGCGCTATATATGGACTGTGCTGTGTACATGTTACTAGTAATATCTCATTATACCTTCATGTCAGTGCTATATATGGACTGTGCAGTTTACATGTTATTAGTAATATCTCATTATACCTTCATGTCAGCGCTATATATGGACTGTGCTGTGTGCATGTTATTAGTAATATCTCATTATACCTTCATGTCAGCGCTATATATGGTCTGTGCTGTGTGCATGTTACTAGTAATATCTCATTATACCTTCATGTCAGCGCTATATATGGTCTGTGCTGTGTGCATGTTACTAGTAATATCTCATTATACCTTCATGTCAGCGCTATATATGGTCTGTGCTGTGTGCATGTTACTAGTAATATCTCATTATACCTTCATGTCAGCGCTATATATGGTCTGTGCTGTGTACATGTTACTAGTAATATCTCATTATACCTTCATGTCAGCGCTATATATTGAGAGTGCTGTGTACATGTTTCTAGTAATATCTCATTATACCTTCATGTTAGTTTTATATATGGACTGTGCTGTGTACATGTTACTAGTAATATCTCATTATACCTTCATGTCAGTGCTATATATGGACTGTACTGTGTACATGTTACTAGTGATATCTCATTATACCTTCATGCCAGCACTATATATGGAATGTACAGTGTACATGTTACTAGTAATATCTCATTATACCTTCATGTCAGTGCTATATATGGACTGTACTGTGTACATGTTACTAGTAATATCTCATTATACCTTCATGTCAGTGCTATATATGTACTGTGCAGTGTTCATGTTACTAGTAATATCTCATTATACCTTCATGTCAGTGCTATATATGGACTGTACTGTGTACATGTTACTAGTAATAACGTATTATACCTTCATGTCAGTGCTATATATGGACTGTACGGTGTACATGTTACTAGTAATATCTTTTTATACCTTCATGTCAGTGCCATATATGGACTGTACTGTGTACATGTTACTAGTAATATCTCATTATACCTTCATGTCAGTGCTATATATGTACTGTGCAGTGTTCATGTTACTAGTAATATCTCATTATACCTTCATGTCAGTGCTATATATGGACTGTACTGTGTACATGCTACTAGTAATAACGTATTATACCTTCATGTCAGTGCTATATATGGACTGTACGGTGTACATGTTACTAGTAATATCTTTTTATACCTTCATGTCAGTGCCATATATGAACTGTACGGTGTACATGTTACTAGTAATATCTCATTATACCTTCATGTCAGTGCTATATATGGATTGTACTGTGTACATGTTACTAGTAATATCTCATTATACCTTCATGTCAGTGCCATATATGGACTGTACAATGTACATGTTACTAGTAATATCTCATTATACCTTCATGTCAGTGCCATATATGGACTGTGATGTGTACATGTTACTAGTAATAACGTATTATACCTTCATGTCAGTGCTATATATGGACTGTATGGTGTACATGTTACTAGTAATATCTTTTTATACCTTCATGTCAGTGCCATATATGGACTGTACGGTGTACATGTTACTAGTAATATCTTTTTATACCTTCATGTCAGTGCCATATATGGACTGTACAATGTACATGTTACTAGTAATATCTCATTATACCTTCATGTCAGTGCCATATATGGACTGTACAATGTACATGTTACTAGTAATATCTCATTATACCTTCATGTCAGTGCCATATATGGACTGTACCGTGTGCGTGATACTAGTTCTATTTCTCTATGCTTGGTAATTCATTTATATATATGTCATTTTCCTTCTGTAGAATAAAGTACATGAACCCCCACATTTATCTCCACCATAACGACCTAAGATTAGAAGGTTCTGTAGATGAAGACATTGTAGAAGTCACAAGCCGCAGGACAAGACAGAAACTTTCAGCTCAGAAAAGTGCAGTGAACTAAAACCCGGGGTCTCGGACGGACCCTGTCATAAGCCATGCAGACGTGTAGCTGCGTCCTGTTCATCAATATGATGTGCATTTTACGGAAAAACATGGCGCACACTGTAAATAATACGCCAACTAGTGCATCACTTCTCCGTATACCGTGATTAGTAAATATGCCCCAGTCTCGTTACAGCTAATGACCAGTCGTCTGCTCCCGAGCTGTGGAATCAGTTGCAGGGCAGATTCTCTATGTTGAGCCACAATCAGTTGTCCTTTTAACCCATCAGAGTAACAGCAACTGTGCCCATATAACCATGCCCAGAGCTTTACCTCATAGGCATGAAAGCGACAGTGCTCCTATAACCATGCCAAGTACTTTACCGCATAGTCATGACAGTGACAGTGCCCCTATATCTATGCCAAGTACTTTACCCCATAGCCATTACAGCGACAGTGCTCCTATAACCATGTCAAGAACTTTACCACATAGCCATGACAGCGACAGTGAGCTTATAACCATGCCAAGAACTGTACTCCATAGATATGACAGTGACAGTGCTCCTATAACCATGCCAAGAACTTTACCTCATAGACATGACAGCGACAGTGCTCCTATATCTATGCCAAGTACTTTACCCCATAGATATGACAGCGACAGTGCTCCTATAACCATGCCAAGAACTTTACCTCATAGTCATGACAGCGACTGTGCTCCTATAACCATGCCAAGAACTTTACCCCATAGCCATGACAGCGACTGTGCTCCTATAACCATGCCAAGAACTTTACCTCATAGTCATGACAGCGACTGTGCTCCTATAACCATGCCAAGAACTTTACCTCATAGTCATGACAGCGACTGTGCTCCTATAACCATGCCAAGAACTTTACCCCATAGCCATGACAGCGACTGTGCTCCTATAACCATGCCAAGAACTTTACCCCATAGACATGACAGCGACAGTGCTCCTGTAACCATGAGAAGAAAGATAAAACCTTACAACAAACTCTAGAAAGGTTCACTAGTCATCTAAAAGAGCGTAAGCACTTCCAGTTCCAGAGAGATCTAAAGGAATTTAGGGAGAAGAAAGCTTACGACTTTGTTAACGATCAACAACAGCAGCACCAACAGCTAAATAGGGTACCAAGGGAATCTGATCCATCTACATCAGAGAGTGAAACAACAGACTCTGAAAGAGTGGGCCCTTTCTTTGGAACTGGTGGTGGGAGACAGAAATTTAGGGGAGGGGCCAGAGGTAGGAATAGAGGCCGGGCAAGAGCTTCATCCAACTCTGGGAATAATTTTTTATCCAACAATCCCCCCATTTCCCGCTACATGTTGAGGGGACAAAAGGATTAGTAAAGGGAAAAGGTACAGATAGGCTACAAATCATCAACCTGTCTGAATACAATCTGAGCGCTTCTGAGACCATGTTACTAGAGAAAGGACTTTCATTTGTCCCCACGGTGAAGTTTGATTCATGCACTTGGATAAAAGACTTGAATTTGTCATAGTCATGACAGTGACAGTGCTCCTACAACCATGCCAAGAACTTTACCACATAGACATGACAGTGACAGTGCTCCTTTATCCATGCCAAGAAATTTACCCCACAGGCATGACAGCGACAGTGCTCCTATAACCATGCCAAGAACTTTACCCCATAGTCATGACAGCGACAGTGCTCCTATAACCATGCCTAGAAACTTTACCACATAGACATGACAGTGACAGTGCTCCTATAAACATGCCAAGAACTTTACCCCATAGCCATGACAGTGACAGTGCTCCTATAACCATGCCAAGAACTTTACCACATAGACATGACAGTGACAGTGCTCCTATAAACATGCAAAGAACGTTACCTCATAGGCATGACAGTGACAGTGCTCCTTTATCCATGCCAAGAAATTTACCCCACAGGCATGACAGCGACAGTGCTCCTATAACCATGCCAAGAACTTTACCCCATAGTCATGACAGTGAAAGTGCTCCTATAACCATGCCAAGAGCTTTACCCCATATGTATGACAGCGCCAGTGCTCCTATAACCATGCCAAGAACTTTACCCCATAGGCATGATATTGACAGTGCTCCTATAACCATGCCAAGAACTTTACCCCATAGGCATGATAGCGACAGTGCTCCTATAACCATGCCAAGAACTTTACCCCATAGGCATGACATCGACAGTGCTCCTGTAACCATGCCAAGAGCTTTACCCCATAGTCATGACAGCGACAGTGCTCCTATAACCATGCCAAGTACTTTACCCCATAGTCATGACAGTGACAGTGCGCTTATAACCATTCCAAGAACTTTACCCCATAGCCATGACAGCCACAGTGCTCCTAACACTATGCCAATAACTTTGCTCCATAGGCATGACAGCGATAGTGCTCCATTAACCATGCCAAGAACTGTACCCCATTGACATGACAGCGACTGTGCTCCTAAAATCATGGCAAGTACTTTACCAAATAGACATGACAGCGAGAGTGCTCCTATAACCATTACAAGAACTTTAACCTTTAAGCATGACAGTGACAGTGCTCCTATATCAATGCCAAGAACTTTACCCCACTGGTATGGCAGCAACAGTTCTCCTATAACCATGCCAAGAACTTTACCTCATAGGTATGACAGTGACAGTGCTCCTATAACCATGCCAAGAACTTTACCCCATAGACATGACAGCGACAGTGCTCCTATAACCATGCCAAGTACTTTACCCCATAGTCATAACAGCGATAGTGCTCCTATAACCATGGCAAGTACCTTACCCCATAGTCATGACAGCGACAGTGCTCCTATAACCATGCCAAGTACCTTACCCCATAGACATGACAGCGACAGTGCTCCTATAACCATGCCAAGTACTTTACCCCATAGTCATAACAGCGATAGTGCTCCTATAACCATGGCAAGTACCTTACCCCATAGTCATGACAGCGACAGTGCTCCTATAAACATGCCAAGAACTTTACCTCATAGGCATGACAGTGACAGTGCTCCTATAACCATGCCAAGAACTTTACCCCATAGACATGATAGCGACAGTGATCCTACAACCATGCCAAGAACTTTACCTCATAGGCATGACAGCGACAGTGCTCCTATAACCATGCCAAGAACTTTACCTCATAGACATGACAGCGACAGTGCTCCTATAACCATGTTAAGAGCTTTACCCCATAGTTATGACAGTGACAGTGCTCCTATAACCATGCCAAGAACTTTACCCCATAGGTATGACAGCGACAGTGCTCGTATAACCATGTCAAGAAATTTACCCCATAGGCAAGACAGCGACAGTGCTCCTATAACCATGCCAAGAACTTTACCTCATAGCCATGACAGTGACAGTGCTCCTATAACCATGCCAAGAACTTTACCCCATATGTATGACAGTGACAGTGCTCCTATAACCATGCCAAGAACTCTACCCCAAAGTCATGATAGTGACACTGCTTCTGTAACCATGCCAAGTACTTTACCCCATAGTCATGACAGCGACAGTGCTCCTATTATCATGCCGAGTATTTTATCCCATAGTCATGACAGCGCCAGTGCTCTTATAACCATGTCACGAGCTTTACCCCATAGTCATGACAGCGACAGTGCTAATATAACCATGCCAAGAACTTTACCCCATAATCATCACAGTGACAGTGCTCCTACAACCATGCCAAGAACTTTACCCCATAGTCATGACAGTGACAGTGCTCCTGTAACCATGCCAAGTGCTTTACCCCATAGGATTGACAGTGACAGCGCTCCTATAACCATGCCAAGAACTTTACCTCATAGCCATGACAGTGACAGTTCTCCTATAACCATGGCAAGAGCTTTACCCCATAGTCATGACAGCGACAGTGCTCCTATAACCATGCCAAGTACTTTACCCCATAGTCATGACAGTGATAGTGCTCCTGTAACCATGCCAAGTACCTTACCCCATAGTCATGACAGCGACAGTGCTCCTATAACCATGCCAAGAACTTTACCCCATAGTCATGACAGTGACAGTGCTCCTATAACCATTTCAAGAACTTTACCTCATAGACATCACAGCGACAGTGCTCCTATAACCATGCCAAGAACTTTACCCTATAGCCATGACAGTGACATTGCTCCTATAACCATGCCAAGAACTTTACCCCATAGCCATGACAGCCACAGTGCTCCTAACACCATGCCAATAACTTTACTCCATAGGCATAACAGCGAGAGTGCTCCTATAACCATTCCAATAACTTTACCCCATAGGCATGACAGTGATAGTGGTCCTATAACCATGCCAAGTACTTTACCTCATAGCCATGACAGTGACAGTGCTCCTATAACCATGCCAAGAACTTTACCCCATATGTATGACAGTGACAGTGCTCCTAAAACCATGTCAAGTACTTTACCCCACAGTCATGACAGCGACAGTGCTCCTATAACCATGCCAAGTACTTTACCCCACAGTCATGACAGTGAAAGTGCTCCTATAACCATGGCAAGAGCTTTACCCCATAGTAATGACAGCAACAGTGCTCCTATAACCATGCCAAGTACTTTACCCCATAGTCATAACAGCGATAGTGCTTCTATATCCATGCCAAGTACCTTACCCCATAGTCATGACAGCAACAGTGCTCCTATAACCATGCCAAGAACTTTACCCAATAGGCATGACATTAAGGGTATGTGCCCATGATAGCAGGCATTTACGGCTGAAATGACAGACTGTTTTCAGAAGAAAACAGCTGCCTCGTTTCAGCCGTAAAAGCTCCTCCTCGTATTATGCGAGGCGTCTGTAACGCTCGTAAATCTTGAGCTGTTCTTCATTGAGTTCAATGAAGAACGGCTCAAATTACGTTGCAAAGAAGTGCCCTGCAGTTCTTTGCCGAGGCAGTCAATTTACGCGTCGTCGTTTGACAGCTGTCAAACGACGGCGCGTAAATTACAGGTCGTCTGCACAATACGTCGGCAAACCCATTCAAATGAATGGGCAGATGTTTGCCGACGTATTGTAGCCCTATTTTCAGACGTAAAACGAGCCATAATACGCCTCGTTTACGTCTAAAAATAGGTCGTGTGAACCCAGCCTGACAGTGCTCCTATAACCATGCCAAGAACTTTACCCCATAGGCATGATAGTGACAGTGCTGCTCCTATAATCATGCTAAGAACTTTACCCCATAGTCATGACAGTGAAAGTGCTCCTGTAACCATGCCAAGTACTTAACCCCATAGGATTGACAGTGACAGCACTCCTATACCCATGCCAAGAACTTTACCTCATAGCCATGACACTGATAGTTCTCCTATAACAATGGCAAGAGCTTTACCCCATAGTCATGACAGCGACAGTGCTCCTGTAACCATGCCAAGTACTTTACCCCATAGTCATGACAGCGATAGTGCTCCTATAACCATGCCAAGAACTTTACCCCATAGTCATGACAGCGACAGTGCTCCTATAACCATGCCAATAACTTTACCCCATAGTCATGACAGTGACAGTGCGCTTAAAACCATTCCAAGAACTTTACCCCATAGCCATGACAGTGACATTGCTCCTATAACCATGCCAAGTACTTTACCCCATAGCCATGATCGCCACAGTGCTCCTAACACCATGCCAATAACTTTACTCCACAGGCATGACAGCGACAGTGCTCCTATTACCATGCCAAGAACTTTACCTCATAGCCATGACAGTGACAGTGCTCCTATAACCATGCCAAGAACTTTACCCCATAGGCATGACAGTGACAGTTCTCCTATAACCATGTCAAGAACTTTACCCCATATATATGACAGTGACAGTGCTCCTATAACCATGTCAAGTACTTTACCCCACAGTCATGACAGCGACAGTGCTCCTATAACCATGCCAAGAGCTTTACCCCATAGTCATGACAGCGACAGTGCACCTGTAACCATGCCAAGTACTTTACCCCATAGTCATGATAGCGACAGTGCTCCTATAACCATGTCAAGAACTTTACCCCATAGTCATGACAGCGACAGTGCTCCTATAACCATGCCAAAAACTTTACCATATAGACATGACAGTGACAGTGCTCCTATAACCATGCCAAGAGCTTTACCTCATAGCGATGACAGTGACAGTGCTCCTATAACCATGCCACGAACTTTACCTCATAGCAATGACAGTGACAGTGCTCCTATAACCATGCCAAGAACTTTAACCTATAAGCATGACAGTGCTGCTATATCAATGCCAAGAACTTTACCCCACAGGCATGACAGAAACAGTTCTCCTATAACCATGCCAAGAACTTTGCTTAATAGCCATGACAGTGACAGTTCTCCTATAACCATGGCAAGAGCTTTACCCCATAGTCATGACAGCAACAGTGCTCCTATGACCATGCCAAGAACTTTACCCCATAGTCATGACAGTGAAAGTGCTCCTATAACCATGCCAAGAACTTTACCTCATAGCCATGACAGTGCTCCTATAACCATGCCAAGGGCTTTACCCCATAGTCATTACAGCGACACTGCTCCTATAACCACGCCAAGAACTTTACCCCATAGGCATGATAGCGACAGTGCTCCTATAATCATGCCAAGAACTTTACCCCATAGGCATGACATCGACAGTGCTCCTATAACCATGCCAAGACCTTTACCCTATAGGCATGACATCGACAGTGCTCCTATAACCATGCCAAGAGCTTTACCCCATAGTCATGACAGCGACAGTGCTCCTGTAACCATGCCAAGTACTTTACCCCATAGTCATGACAGTGACAGTGCGCTTATAACCATTCCAAGAACTTTACCCCATTGACATGACAGCGACTGTGCTCCTATAACCATGCTAAGAACTTTACCTCATAGCCATGACAGTGACAGTGCTCCAATAACCATGGCAAGAGTTTTACCCCATAGTCATGACAGCGACAGTGCTCCTGTAAACATGCCAAGAACTTTACCCCATAGTCATGACAGCGACCGTGCTCCTATAACCATGCCAAAAACCTTACCCTATAGTCATGACAGCGACAATGCTCCAATAACCATGCCAAGAACTTTACCCCATAGACATGACAGCGAGAGTGCTCCTATAACCATTACACGAACTTTAAACTTTAAGCATGACAGTGACATTGCTCCTATATCAATGCCAAGAACTTTACCCCACAGGCATGACAGCAACAGTTCTCCTATAACCATGCCAAGAACTTTACCTCATAGCCATGACAGTGACAGTTCTCCTATAACCATGGCAAGAGCTTTACCCCATAGTCATGACAGTGACAGTACACCTGTAACCATGCCAAGTACCTTACCCCACAGTCATGACAGCGACAGTGCTCCAATATCCATGCCAAGAACTTTACCCCATAGCCATGACAGTGACATTGCTCTTATAACCATGCCAAGAACTTTACCCCATAGCCATGACAGCCACAGTGCTCCTTACGCCATGCCAATAACTGTACCCCATAGTATTGACAGTGACATTGATCTTATAACCATGCCAAGAACTTTACCCCATAGCCATGACAGCCACAGTTCTCCTATAACCATGGCAAGAGCTTTACCCCATAGTCATGACAGCGACAGTGCTCCTGTAACCATGCCAAGTACTTTACCCCAAAGTCATGACAGCGATAGTGCTCCTATAACCATGCCAAGTACTTTACCTCATAGGCATGACAGTGACAGTGCTCCTATAACCATGTCAAGTACTTTACCCATAGACATGACAGCGACAGTGCTCCTATAACCATGTCAAGTACTTTACCCCATAGTCATGACAGCGACAGTGCTCCTATAACCATGGCAAGAGCTTTACCCCATAGTCATGACAGCGACAGTGCTCCTGTAACCATGCCAAGTACTTTACCCCATAGTCATGACAGCGACAGTGCTCCTATAACCATGCCAAGAACTTTACCTCATAGGCATGACAGCGACAGTGCTCCTATAACCATGCCAAGTACTTTACCCCATAGTCATGACAGTGACAGTTCTCCTATAACCATGCCAAGAACTTTACCTCATAGTTATGACAGTGACAGTGCTCCTATAACCATGTCAAAAACTTTACCGCATAGGCATGACAGCGACAGTGCTCCTATAACCATGTCAATAACTTTACCCCATAGGCATGAGAGCGACAGTGCTCCTATAACCATGCCAAGAACTTTACCTCATAGCCATGACAGTGACAGTGCTCCTATAACCATGCCAAGAACTTTACCCCATATGTATGACAGTGACAGTGCTCCTATAACCATGGCAAGAGCTTTACCCCACAGTCATGACAGCGACAGTGCTCCTGTAACCATGCCAAGTACTTTACCCCATAGTCATGACAGTGACGGTGCTCCTATAACAATGCCAAGTACCTTACCCCATAGTCATGACAGCGACAGTGCTCCTATAACCATGCCAAGAACTTTACCCCATAGACATGACAGCGACAGTGCTCCTATAACCATGCCAAGTACTTTACCCCATAGTCATGACAGTGACAGTGCTCCTATAACCATGCCAAGAACTTTACCCCATAGTCATGACAGCAACAGTGCTCCTGTAACCATGCCAAGTACTTTACCCCATAGTCATGACAGCGATAGTGCTCCTATAACAATGCCAAGTACCTTACCCCATAGTCATGACAGCGACAGTGCTCCTATAACCATGCCAAGAACTTTACCCCATAGACATGACAGCGACAGTGCTCCTATAACCATGCCAAAAACTTTACCCCATAGTCATGACAGTGACAGTGCTCCTATAACCATGCCAAGTCCTTTACCCCATAGTCATGACAGTGACAGTGCTCCTATAACCATGCCAAGAACTTTACCTCATAGTCATGACAGCGATAGTGCTCCTATAACCATGCCAAGAACTTTACCCCATAGTCATGACAGCGACAGTGCTCCTATAACCATGCCAATAACTTTACCCCATAGTCATGACAGTGACAGTGCGCTTAAAACCATTCCAAGAACTTTACCCCATAGCCATGACAGTGACATTGCTCCTATAACCATGCCAAGTACTTTACCCCATAGCCATGATCGCCACAGTGCTCCTAACACCATGCCAATAACTTTACTCCACAGGCATGACAGCGACAGTGCTCCTATTACCATGCCAAGAACTTTACCTCATAGCCATGACAGTGACAGTGCTCCTATAACCATGCCAAGAACTTTACCCCATATATATGACAGTGACAGTGCTCCTATAACCATGTCAAGTACTTTACCCCACAGTCATGACAGCGACAGTGCTCCTATAACCATGCCAAGAGCTTTACCCCATAGTCATGACAGCGACAGTGCACCTGTAACCATGCCAAGTACTTTACCCCATAGTCATGATAGCGACAGTGCTCCTATAACCATGTCAAGAACTTTACCCCATAGTCATGACAGCGACAGTGCTCCTATAACCATGCCAAAAACTTTACCATATAGACATGACAGTGACAGTGCTCCTATAACCATGCCAAGAGCTTTACCTCATAGCGATGACAGTGACAGTGCTCCTATAACCATGCCACAAACTTTACCTCATAGCAATGACAGTGACAGTGCTCCTATAACCATGCCAAGAACTTTAACCTATAAGCATGACAGTGCTGCTATATCAATGCCAAGAACTTTACCCCACAGGCATGACAGAAACAGTTCTCCTATAACCATGCCAAGAACTTTGCTTAATAGCCATGACAGTGACAGTTCTCCTATAACCATGCCAAGGGCTTTACCCCATAGTCATTACAGCGACACTGCTCCTATAACCACGCCAAGAACTTTACCCCATAGGCATGATAGCGACAGTGCTCCTATAATCATGCCAAGAACTTTACCCCATAGGCATGACATCGACAGTGCTCCTATAACCATGCCAAGACCTTTACCCTATAGGCATGACATCGACAGTGCTCCTATAACCATGCCAAGAGCTTTACCCCATAGTCATGACAGCGACAGTGCTCCTGTAACCATGCCAAGTACTTTACCCCATAGTCATGACAGTGACAGTGCGCTTATAACCATTCCAAGAACTTTACCCCATTGACATGACAGCGACTGTGCTCCTATAACCATGCTAAGAACTTTACCTCATAGCCATGACAGTGACAGTGCTCCAATAACCATGGCAAGAGTTTTACCCCATAGTCATGACAGCGACAGTGCTCCTGTAAACATGCCAAGAACTTTACCCCATAGTCATGACAGCGACCGTGCTCCTATAACCATGCCAAAAACCTTACCCTATAGTCATGACAGCGACAATGCTCCAATAACCATGCCAAGAACTTTACCCCATAGACATGACAGCGAGAGTGCTCCTATAACCATTACACGAACTTTAAACTTTAAGCATGACAGTGACATTGCTCCTATATCAATGCCAAGAACTTTACCCCACAGGCATGACAGCAACAGTTCTCCTATAACCATGCCAAGAACTTTACCTCATAGCCATGACAGTGACAGTTCTCCTATAACCATGGCAAGAGCTTTACCCCATAGTCATGACAGTGACAGTACACCTGTAACCATGCCAAGTACCTTACCCCACAGTCATGACAGCGACAGTGCTCCAATATCCATGCCAAGAACTTTACCCCATAGCCATGACAGTGACATTGCTCTTATAACCATGCCAAGAACTTTACCCCATAGCCATGACAGCCACAGTGCTCCTTACGCCATGCCAATAACTGTACCCCATAGTATTGACAGTGACATTGCTCTTATAACCATGCCAAGAACTTTACCCCATAGCCATGACAGCCACAGTTCTCCTATAACCATGGCAAGAGCTTTACCCCATAGTCATGACAGCGACAGTGCTCCTGTAACCATGCCAAGTACTTTACCCCAAAGTCATGACAGCGATAGTGCTCCTATAACCATGCCAAGTACTTTACCTCATAGGCATGACAGTGACAGTGCTCCTATAACCATGTCAAGTACTTTACCCATAGACATGACAGCGACAGTGCTCCTATAACCATGTCAAGTACTTTACCCCATAGTCATGACAGCGACAGTGCTCCTATAACCATGGCAAGAGCTTTACCCCATAGTCATGACAGCGACAGTGCTCCTGTAACCATGCCAAGTACTTTACCCCATAGTCATGACAGCGACAGTGCTCCTATAACCATGCCAAGAACTTTACCTCATAGGCATGACAGCGACAGTGCTCCTATAACCATGCCAAGTACTTTACCCCATAGTCATGACAGTGACAGTTCTCCTATAACCATGCCAAGAACTTTACCTCATAGTTATGACAGTGACAGTGCTCCTATAACCATGTCAAAAACGTTACCGCATAGGCATGACAGCGACAGTGCTCCTATAACCATGTCAATAACTTTACCCCATAGGCATGAGAGCGACAGTGCTCCTATAACCATGCCAAGAACTTTACCTCATAGCCATGACAGTGACAGTGCTCCTATAACCATGCCAAGAACTTTACCCCATATGTATGACAGTGACAGTGCTCCTATAACCATGGCAAGAGCTTTACCCCACAGTCATGACAGCGACAGTGCTCCTGTAACCATGCCAAGTACTTTACCCCATAGTCATGACAGTGACGGTGCTCCTATAACAATGCCAAGTACCTTACCCCATAGTCATGACAGCGACAGTGCTCCTATAACCATGCCAAGAACTTTACCCCATAGACATGACAGCGACAGTGCTCCTATAACCATGCCAAGTACTTTACCCCATAGTCATGACAGTGACAGTGCTCCTATAACCATGCCAAGAACTTTACCCCATAGTCATGACAGCAACAGTGCTCCTGTAACCATGCCAAGTACTTTACCCCATAGTCATGACAGCGATAGTGCTCCTATAACAATGCCAAGTACCTTACCCCATAGTCATGACAGCGACAGTGCTCCTATAACCATGCCAAGAACTTTACCCCATAGACATGACAGCGACAGTGCTCCTATAACCATGCCAAAAACTTTACCCCATAGTCATGACAGTGACAGTGCTCCTATAACCATGCCAAGTACTTTACCCCATAGTCATGACAGTGACAGTGCTCCTATAACCATGCCAAGAACTTTACCTCATAGTCATGACAGCGATGGTGCTCCTATAACCATGCCAAGAACTTTACCCCATAGTCATGACAGCGACAGTGCTCCTATAACCATGCCAATAACTTTACCCCATAGTCATGACAGTGACAGTGCGCTTAAAACCATTCCAAGAACTTTACCCCATAGCCATGACAGTGACATTGCTCCTATAACCATGCCAAGTACTTTACCCCATAGCCATGATCGCCACAGTGCTCCTAACACCATGCCAATAACTTTACTCCACAGGCATGACAGCGACAGTGCTCCTATTACCATGCCAAGAACTTTACCTCATAGCCATGACAGTGACAGTGCTCCTATAACCATGCCAAGAACTTTACCCCATATATATGACAGTGACAGTGCTCCTATAACCATGTCAAGTACTTTACCCCACAGTCATGACAGCGACAGTGCTCCTATAACCATGCCAAGAGCTTTACCCCATAGTCATGACAGCGACAGTGCACCTGTAACCATGCCAAGTACTTTACCCCATAGTCATGATAGCGACAGTGCTCCTATAACCATGTCAAGAACTTTACCCCATAGTCATGACAGCGACAGTGCTCCTATAACCATGCCAAAAACTTTACCATATAGACATGACAGTGACAGTGCTCCTATAACCATGCCAAGAGCTTTACCTCATAGCGATGACAGTGACAGTGCTCCTATAACCATGCCACGAACTTTACCTCATAGCAATGACAGTGACAGTGCTCCTATAACCATGCCAAGAACTTTAACCTATAAGCATGACAGTGCTGCTTTATCAATGCCAAGAACTTTACCCCACAGGCATGACAGAAACAGTTCTCCTATAACCATGCCAAGAACTTTGCTTAATAGCCATGACAGTGACAGTTCTCCTATAACCATGGCAAGAGCTTTACCCCATAGTCATGACAGCAACAGTGCTCCTATGACCATGCCAAGAACTTTACCCCATAGTCATGACAGTGAAAGTGCTCCTATAACCATGCCAAGAACTTTACCTCATAGCCATGACAGTGCTCCTATAACCATGCCAAGGGCTTTACCCCATAGTCATTACAGCGACACTGCTCCTATAACCACGCCAAGAACTTTACCCCATAGGCATGATAGCGACAGTGCTCCTATAATCATGCCAAGAACTTTACCCCATAGGCATGACATCGACAGTGCTCCTATAACCATGCCAAGACCTTTACCCTATAGGCATGACATCGACAGTGCTCCTATAACCATGCCAAGAGCTTTACCCCATAGTCATGACAGTGACAGTGCTCCTGTAACCATGCCAAGTACTTTACCCCATAGTCATGACAGTGACAGTGCGCTTATAACCATTCCAAGAACTTTACCCCATTGACATGACAGTGACTGTGCTCCTATAACCATGCCAAGAACTTTACCTCATAGGCATGACAGCGACAGTGCTCCTATAACCATGCCAAGTACTTTACCCCATAGTCATGACAGTGACAGTTCTCCTATAACCATGCCAAGAACTTTACCTCATAGTTATGACAGTGACAGTGCTCCTATAACCATGTCAAAAACTTTACCGCATAGGCATGACAGCGACAGTGCTCCTATAACCATGTCAATAACTTTACCCCATAGGCATGACAGCGACAGTGCTCCTATAACCATGCCAAGAACTTTACCTCATAGCCATGACAGTGACAGTGCTCCTATAACCATGCCAAGAACTTTACCCCATATGTATGACAGTGACAGTGCTCCTATAACCATGGCAAGAGCTTTACCCCACAGTCATGACAGCGACAGTGCTCCTGTAACCATGCCAAGTACTTTACCCCATAGTCATGACAGTGACGGTGCTCCTATAACAATGCCAAGTACCTTACCCCATAGTCATGACAGCGACAGTGCTCCTATAACCATGCCAAGAACTTTACCCCATAGACATGACAGCGACAGTGCTCCTATAACCATGCCAAGTACTTTACCCCATAGTCATGACAGTGACAGTGCTCCTATAACCATGCCAAGAACTTTACCCCATAGTCATGACAGCAACAGTGCTCCTGTAACCATGCCAAGTACTTTACCCCATAGTCATGACAGCGATAGTGCTCCTATAACAATGCCAAGTACCTTACCCCATAGTCATGACAGCGACAGTGCTCCTATAACCATGCCAAGAACTTTACCCCATAGACATGACAGCGACAGTGCTCCTATAACCATGCCAAAAACTTTACCCCATAGTCATGACAGTGACAGTGCTCCTATAACCATGCCAAGTACTTTACCCCATAGTCATGACAGTGACAGTGCTCCTATAACCATGCCAAGAACTTTACCTCATAGACATGACAGTGACAGTGCTCCTATAACCATGTCAAGAGCTTTACCCCATAGTTATGACAGTGTCAGTGCTCCTATAACCATGCCAAGAACTTTACCCCATAGGCATGACAGCGACAGTGCTCCTATAACCATGCCAATAACTTTACCCCATAGGCATGACAGCGACAGTGCTCCTATAACCATGCCAAGAACTTTACCTCATAGCCATGACAGTGACAGTGCTCCTATAACCATGCCAAGAACTTTACCCCATATGTATGACAGTGACAGTGCTCCTATAACCATGTCAAGCACTTTACCCCACAGTCATGACAGTGGCAGTGCTCCTATAACCATGCCAAGAACTTTACCCCATAGTCACGACAGTGACAGTGAGCTTATAACCATTCCAAGAACTTTACCCCATAGACATGACAGCGACAGTGCTCCTATAACCATGCCAAGAACTTTACCTCATAGCCATGACAGTGATAGTGCTCCTATATCCATGCCAAGAACTTTACCCCATATGTATGACAGTGACAGTGCTCCTATAACCATGCCAAGAACTTTACCCCATAGGCATGACAGTGGCAGTGCTGCTCCTATAACCATGCCAAGAACTTTACCCCATATGTATGACAGTGACAGTGCTCCTGTAACCATGCCAAGTACTTTACCCCATAGGATTGACAGTGACAGCTCTCCTATAACCATGTATAGAACTTTACATCATAGCCATGACAGTGACAGTTCTCCTATAATCATGGCAAGAGCTTTAACCCATAGTCATGACAGCGACAGTTCTCCTATAACCATGGCAAGAGCTTTACCCCATAGTCATGACAGCGACAGTGCTCCTATAACCATGCCAAGAACTTTACCTCATAGACATGACAGCGACAGTGCTCCTATAACCATGCCAAGAGCTTTACCCTATAGTTATGACAGTGACAGTGCTCCTATAACCATGCCAAGAACTTTCCCCATAGGCATGACAGCGACAGTGCTACTATAACCATGTCAAGAACTTTACCCCCATAGTCATGACAGCGACAGTTCTCCTATAACCATGGCAAGAGCTTTACCCCATAGTCATGACAGCGACAGTGCTCCTGTAACCATGCCAAGTACTTTACCCCCATAGTCAGGACAGCGATAGTGCTCCTATAACCATGCCAAATACCTTACCCCATATTCATGACAGCGACAGTGCTCCTATAACCATGCCAAGTCCTTTACCCAATAGTCATGACAGCGACAGTGCTCCTATAACCATGCCAAGTCCTTTACCCAATAGTCATGACAGCGACAGTGCTCCTATAACCATGCCAAGAACTTTACCTCATAGACATGACAGCGACAGTGCTCCTATAACCATGTCAAGAACTTTCCCCCATAGGCATGACAGCGACACTGCTCCTATAACCATGCCAAGAACTTTACCTCATAGCCATGACAGTGACAGTGCTCCTATAACCATGTCAAGTACTTTACCCCACAGTCATGACAGCGACAGTGCTCCTATAACCATGGCAAGAGCTTTACCCCATAGTCATGACAGCGACAGTGCTCCTATAACCATACCAAGTAATTTACCCCATAGTCATGATAGTGACAGTGCTCCTATATCCATGCCAAGAACTTTACCTCATAGACATGACAGCGACAGTGCTCCTATAACCAAGCCAAGAACTTTACCCCATAGCCATGAAAGTGACATTGCTCTTATAACAATGCCAAGAACTTTACCCCACAGCCATGACAGCCACAGTTCTGATAACACCATGCCAATAACTTTACTCCATAGGCATGACAGCGACAGTGCTCCTATAACCATGCCAAGAACTTTACCCCATAGTCATGACAGTGACAGTGCGCTTATAACCATTCCATGAACTTTACCCCATAGACATGACAGCGACAGTGCTCCTATAACCATGCCAAGTACTTTACCCCATAGTCATGATAATGACAGTGCTCCTATAACCATGGCAAAAACTTTACCTCATAGACATGACAGCGACAGTGCTCCTATAACCATGCCAAGAACTTTACCCCATAGGCATGACAGCGACAGTGCTCCTATAACCATGCCAAGAACTTTACCTCATAGCCATGACAGTGACAGTGCTCCTATAACCATGCCAAGAACTTTACCCCATATGTATGACAGTGACAGTGCTCCTATAACCATGTCAAGTAGTTTACCCCACAGTCATGACAGCGACAGTGCTCCTATAACCATGGCAAGAGCTTTACCCCATAGTCATGACAGCGACAGTGCTCCTATAACCATGCCAAGTACTTTACCCCATAGTCATGATAGTGACAGTGCTCCTATAACCATGCCAAGAACTTTACCTCATAGACATGACAGCGACCGTGCTCCTATAACCATGCCAAGAACATTACCCCATAGCCATGAAAGTGACATTGCTCTTATAACCATGCCAAGAACTTTACCCCATAGCCATGACAGCCACAGTTCTCCTAACACCATGCCAATTACTTTACTCCATAGGCATGACAGCGACAGTGCTCCTGTAACCATGCCAAGTACTTTACCCCATAGTCATGACAGCGACAGTGCTCCTATAACCATGCCAAGTACTTTACCCCATAGTCATGACAGTGACAGTGCTCCTATAACCATGCCAAGAACTTTACCTCATAGTTATGACAGTGACAGTGCTCCTATAACCATGCCAAGAAATTTACCCCATAGGCATGACAGCGACAGTGCTCCTATAACCATGCCAAGAACTTTACCTCATAGCTATGACAGTGATAGTACTCCTATAACCATGCCAAGAACTTTACCCCATATGTATGACAGTGACAGTGCTCCTATAACCATGTCAAGTACTTTACCCCACAGTCATGACAGCGACAGTGCTCCTATAACCATGCCAAGAACTTTACCCCATAGTCATGATAGTGACACTGCTCCTGTAACCATGCCAAGTACTTTACCCCATAGTCATGACAGCGACAGTGCTCCTATTACCATGCCGAGTATTTTACCCCATAGTCATGACAGCGACAGTGCTCTTATAACCATGCCACAAGCTTTACCCCATAGTCATGACAGTGTCAGTGCTCCTATAACCATGCCAAGAACATTACCCTATAGTCATGACAGTGACCGTGCTCCTGTAACCATGCCAAGTACTTTACCACAAAGGATTCACAGTGACAGTGCTCCTAAAACCATGCTTAGGACTTTACCTCATAGCCATGACAGCCACAGTGCTCCTAACACCATGCCAATAACTTTACTCCATAGGCATGACATCGACAGTGCTCCTATAACCATGCCAAGAACTTTACCTCATAGCCGTGACAGTGCTCCTATAACCATGCCAAGAACTTTACCTCATAGCCATGACAGTGACAGTGCTCCTATAACCATGTCAAGTACTTTACCCCACAGTCATGACAGCGACAGTGCTCCTATAACCATTCCAAGAACTTTACCCCATAGCCATGACAGCGACAGTGCTCCTGTAACCATGCCAAGTACTTTACCTCATAGTCATGACAGCGACAGTGCTCCTATAACCATGCCAAGAACTTTACCCCATAGTCATGACAGCGACAGTGCTCCTATAACCATGCCAAGAACTTTACCCCATAGTCATGACAGTGACAGTGCGCTTATAACCATTCCAAGAACTTTACCCCATAGCCATGACAGTGACATTGCTCCTATAACCATGCCAAGAACTTTACCCCATAGCCATGACAGCCACAGTGCTCCTAACACCATGCCAATAACTTTACTCCATAGGCATGAGAGCGACAGTGCTCCTATGACCATGCCAAGTACTTTACCCCATAGTCATGACAGTGAAAGTGCTCCTGTAACCATGCCAAGTACTTTACCCCATAGGCATGACAGTGACAGTGCTCCTATAGCCATGCCAAGTACTTTACCTCATAGCCATGACAGTGACAGTTCTCCTATAACCATGCCAAGAGCTTTACCCCATAGTCATGACAGCGACAGTGCTCCTGTAACCATGCCAAGTACTTTACCCCATAGTCATGACAATGACAGTGCGCTTATGACCATTCCAAGAACTTTACCCCATAGCCATGACAGCCACAGTGCTCCTAACACCATGCCAATAACTTTGCTCCATAGGCATGACAGCGACAATGCTCCTATAACCATGCCAAGTACTTTACCCCATAGACATGACAGTGACAGTGCTCCATTAAACATGCCAAGAACTGTACCCCATTGACATGACAGCGACTGTGCTCCTATAACCATGCTAAGAACTTTACCTCATAGCCGTGACAGTGCTCCTATAACCATGGCAAGAGATTTACCCCATAGTCATGACAGCGACAGTGCTCCTGTAACCATGCCAAGAACTTTACCCCATAGTCATGACAGCGACAGTGCTCCTATAACCATGCCAAAAACTTTTCCCCATAGTCATGACAGCGACAATGCTCCAATAACCATGCCAAGAACTTTACCCCATAGACATGACAGCGAGAGTGCTCCTATAACCATTACATGAACTTTAACCTTTAAGCATGACAGTGACAGTGCTCCTTTATCAATGCCAAGAACTTTACCCCACAGGCATGACAGTAACAGTTCTCCTATAACCATGCCAAGAACTTTACCTCATAGCCTTGACAGTGACAGTTCTCCTATAAACATGGCAAGAGCTTTACCCCATAGTCATGACAGTGACAGTGCTCCTGTAACCATGCCAAGTACCTTACCCCATAGACTTGAAAGCGACAGTGCACTTATAACCATGCCAAGAACTTTACCTCATAGGCATGACAGCGACAGTGCTCCTATAACCATGCCAAGAACTTTACCTCATAGACATGACAGTGACAGTGCTCCTATAACCATGCCAAGTACTTTACCCCATAGTCATGACAGTGACAGTTCTCCTATAACCATGCCAAAAACTTTACCTCATAGTTATGACAGTGACAGTGCTCCTATAACCATGTCAAAAACTTTACCGCATAGGCATGACAGCGACAGTGCTCCTATAACCATGTCAATAACTTTACCCCATAGGCATGACAGCGACAGTGCTCCTATAACCATGCCAAGAACTTTACCTCATAGCCATGACAGTTACAGTGCTCCTATAACCATGCCAAGAACTTTACCCCATATGTATGACAGTGACAGTGCTCCTATAACCATGGCAAGAGCTTTACCCCACAGTCATGACAGCGACAGTGCTCCTGTAACCATGCCAAGTACTTTACCCCATAGTCATGACAGTGACGGTGCTCCTATAACAATGCCAAGTACCTTACCCCATAGTCATGACAGCGACAGTGCTCCTATAACCATGCCAAGAACTTTACCCCATAGACATGACAGCGACAGTGCTCCTATAACCATGCCAAGTACTTTACCCCATAGTCATGACAGTGACAGTGCTCCTATAACCATGCCAAGAACTTTACCCCATAGTCATGACAGCAACAGTGCTCCTGTAACCATGCCAAGTACTTTACCCCATAGTCATGACAGCGATAGTGCTCCTATAACAATGCCAAGTACCTTACCCCATAGTCATGACAGCGACAGTGCTCCTATAACCATGCCAAGAACTTTACCCCATAGACATGACAGCGACAGTGCTCCTATAACCATGCCAAAAACTTTACCCCATAGTCATGACAGTGACAGTGCTCCTATAACCATGCCAAGTACTTTACCCCATAGTCATGACAGTGACAGTGCTCCTATAACCATGCCAAGAACTTTACCTCATAGACATGACAGTGACAGTGCTCCTATAACCATGTCAAGAGCTTTACCCCATAGTTATGACAGTGTCAGTGCTCCTATAACCATGCCAAGAACTTTACCCCATAGGCATGACAGCGACAGTGCTCCTATAACCATGCCAAGAACTTTACCCCATAGGCATGACAGTGCTCCTATAACCATGCCAATAACTTTACCCCATAGGCATGACAGCGACAGTGCTCCTATAACCATGCCAAGAACTTTACCTCATAGCCATGACAGTGACAGTGCTCCTATAACCATGCCAAGAACTTTACCCCATATGTATGACAGTGACAGTGCTCCTATAACCATGTCAAGCACTTTACCCCACAGTCATGACAGTGGCAGTGCTCCTATAACCATGCCAAGAACTTTACCCCATAGTCACGACAGTGACAGTGAGCTTATAACCATTCCAAGAACTTTACCCCATAGACATGACAGCGACAGTGCTCCTATAACCATGCCAAGAACTTTACCTCATAGCCATGACAGTGATAGTGCTCCTATATCCATGCCAAGAACTTTACCCCATATGTATGACAGTGACAGTGCTCCTATAACCATGCCAAGAACTTTACCCCATAGGCATGACAGTGGCAGTGCTGCTCCTATAACCATGCCAAGAACTTTACCCCATATGTATGACAGTGACAGTGCTCCTGTAACCATGCCAAGTACTTTACCCCATAGGATTGACAGTGACAGCTCTCCTATAACCATGTATAGAACTTTACATCATAGCCATGACAGTGACAGTTCTCCTATAATCATGGCAAGAGCTTTAACCCATAGTCATGACAGCGACAGTTCTCCTATAACCATGGCAAGAGCTTTACCCCATAGTCATGACAGCGACAGTGCTCCTATAACCATGCCAAGAACTTTCCCCATAGGCATGACAGCGACAGTGCTACTATAACCATGCCAAGAACTTTACCTCATAGACATGACAGCGACAGTGCTCCTATAACCATGCCAAGAGCTTTACCCTATAGTTATGACAGTGACAGTGCTCCTATAACCATGCCAAGAACTTTCCCCATAGGCATGACAGCGACAGTGCTACTATAACAATGTCAAGAACTTTACCCCATAGGCATGACAATGACAGTTCTCCTATAACCATGGCAAGGGCTTTACCCCATAGTCATGACAGCGACAGTGCTCCTGTAACCATGCCAAGTACTTTACCCCCATAGTCAGGACAGCGATAGTGCTCCTATAACCATGCCAAATACCTTACCCCATATTCATGACAGTGACAGTGCTCCTATAACCATGCCAAGAACTTTACCTCATAGACATGACAGCGACAGTGCTCCTATAACCATGTCAAGAACTTTCCCCCATAGGCATGACAGCGACACTGCTCCTATAACCATGCCAAGAACTTTACCTCATAGCCATGACAGTGACAGTGCTCCTATAACCATGTCAAGTACTTTACCCCACAGTCATGACAGCGACAGTGCTCCTATAACCATGGCAAGAGCTTTACCCCATAGTCATGACAGCGACAGTGCTCCTATAACCATACCAAGTAATTTACCCCATAGTCATGATAGTGACAGTGCTCCTATATCCATGCCAAGAACTTTACCTCATAGACATGACAGCGACAGTGCTCCTATAACCAAGCCAAGAACTTTACCCCATAGCCATGAAAGTGACATTGCTCTTATAACAATGCCAAGAACTTTACCCCACAGCCATGACAGCCACAGTTCTGATAACACCATGCCAATAACTTTACTCCATAGGCATGACAGCGACAGTGCTCCTATAACCATGCCAAGAACTTTACCCCATAGTCATGACAGTGACAGTGCGCTTATAACCATTCCATGAACTTTACCCCATAGACATGACAGCGACAGTGCTCCTATAACCATGCCAAGTACTTTACCCCATAGTCATGATAATGACAGTGCTCCTATAACCATGGCAAAAACTTTACCTCATAGACATGACAGCGACAGTGCTCCTATAACCATGCCAAGAACTTTACCCCATAGGCATGACAGCGACAGTGCTCCTATAACCATGCCAAGAACTTTACCTCATAGCCATGACAGTGACAGTGCTCCTATAACCATGCCAAGAACTTTACCCCATATGTATGACAGTGACAGTGCTCCTATAACCATGTCAAGTAGATTACCCCACAGTCATGACAGCGACAGTGCTCCTATAACCATGGCAAGAGCTTTACCCCATAGTCATGACAGCGACAGTGCTCCTATAACCATGCCAAGTACTTTACCCCATAGTCATGATAGTGACAGTGCTCCTATAACCATGCCAAGAACTTTACCTCATAGACATGACAGCGACCGTGCTCCTATAACCATGCCAAGAACATTACCCCATAGCCATGAAAGTGACATTGCTCTTATAACCATGCCAAGAACTTTACCCCATAGCCATGACAGCCACAGTTCTCCTAACACCATGCCAATTACTTTACTCCATAGGCATGACAGCGACAGTGCTTCTGTAACCATGCCAAGTACTTTACCCCATAGTCATGACAGCGACAGTGCTCCTATAACCATGCCAAGTACTTTACCCCATAGTCATGACAGTGACAGTGCTCCTATAACCATGCCAAGAACTTTACCTCATAGTTATGACAGTGACAGTGCTCCTATAACCATGCCAAGAACTTTACCCCATAGGCATGACAGCGACAGTCCTCCTATAACCATGTCAAGAAATTTACCCCATAGGCATGACAGCGACAGTGCTCCTATAACCATGCCAAGAACTTTACCTCACAGCTATGACAGTGATAGTACTCCTATAACCATGCCAAGAACTTTACCCCATATGTATGACAGTGACAGTGCTCCTATAACCATGTCAAGTACTTTACCCCACAGTCATGACAGCGACAGTGCTCCTATAACCATGCCAAGAACTTTACCCCATAGTCATGATAGTGACACTGCTCCTGTAACCATGCCAAGTACTTTACCCCATAGTCATGACAGCGACAGTGCTCCTATTACCATGCCGAGTATTTTACCCCATGTCATGACAGCGACAGTGCTCTTATAACCATGCCACAAGCTTTACCCCATAGTCATGACAGTGTCAGTGCTCCTATAACCATTCCAAGAACATTACCCTATAGTCATGACAGTGACCGTGCTCCTGTAACCATGCCAAGTACTTTACCACAAAGGATTCACAGTGACAGTGCTCCTAAAACCATGCTTAGGACTTTACCTCATAGCCATGACAGCCACAGTGCTCCTAACACCATGCCAATAACTTTACTCCATAGGCATGACATCGACAGTGCTCCTATAACCATGCCAAGAACTTTACCTCATAGCCGTGACAGTGCTCCTATAACCATGCCAAGAACTTTACCTCATAGCCATGACAGTGACAGTGCTCCTATAACCATGTCAAGTACTTTACCCCACAGTCATGACAGCGACAGTGCTCCTATAACCATTCCAAGAACTTTACCCCATAGCCATGACAGCGACAGTGCTCCTGTAACCATGCCAAGTACTTTACCTCATAGTCATGACAGCGACAGTGCTCCTATAACCATGCCAAGAACTTTACCCCATAGTCATGACAGCGACAGTGCTCCTATAACCATGCCAAGAACTTTACCCCATAGTCATGACAGTGACAGTGCGCTTATAACCATTCCAAGAACTTTACCCCATAGCCATGACAGTGACATTGCTCCTATAACCATGCCAAGAACTTTACCCCATAGCCATGACAGCCACAGTGCTCCTAACACCATGCCAATAACTTTACTCCATAGGCATGAGAGCGACAGTGCTCCTATGACCATGCCAAGTACTTTACCCCATAGTCATGACAGTGAAAGTGCTCCTGTAACCATGCCAAGTACTTTACCCCATAGGCATGACAGTGACAGTGCTCCTATAGCCATGCCAAGTACTTTACCTCATAGCCATGACAGTGACAGTTCTCCTATAACCATGCCAAGAGCTTTACCCCATAGTCATGACAGCGACAGTGCTCCTGTAACCATGCCAAGTACTTTACCCCATAGTCATGACAATGACAGTGCGCTTATGACCATTCCAAGAACTTTACCCCATAGCCATGACAGCCACAGTGCTCCTAACACCATGCCAATAACTTTGCTCCATAGGCATGACAGCGACAATGCTCCTATAACCATGCCAAGTACTTTACCCCATAGACATGACAGTGACAGTGCTCCATTAAACATGCCAAGAACTGTACCCCATTGACATGACAGCGACTGTGCTCCTATAACCATGCTAAGAACTTTACCTCATAGCCGTGACAGTGCTCCTATAACCATGGCAAGAGATTTACCCCATAGTCATGACAGCGACAGTGCTCCTGTAACCATGCCAAGAACTTTACCCCATAGTCATGACAGCGACAGTGCTCCTATAACCATGCCAAAAACTTTTCCCCATAGTCATGACAGCGACAATGCTCCAATAACCATGCCAAGAACTTTACCCCATAGACATGACAGCGAGAGTGCTCCTATAACCATTACATGAACTTTAACCTTTAAGCATGACAGTGACAGTGCTCCTTTATCAATGCCAAGAACTTTACCCCACAGGCATGACAGTAACAGTTCTCCTATAACCATGCCAAGAACTTTACCTCATAGCCTTGACAGTGACAGTTCTCCTATAAACATGGCAAGAGCTTTACCCCATAGTCATGACAGTGACAGTGCTCCTGTAACCATGCCAAGTACCTTACCCCATAGACTTGAAAGCGACAGTGCACTTATAACCATGCCAAGAACTTTACCTCATAGGCATGACAGCGACAGTGCTCCTATAACCATGCCAAGTACTTTACCCCATAGTCATGACAGTGACAGTTCTCCTATAACCATGCCAAGAACTTTACCTCATAGTTATGACAGTGACAGTGCTCCTATAACCATGTCAAAAACTTTACCGCATAGGCATGACAGCGACAGTGCTCCTATAACCATGTCAATAACTTTACCCCATAGGCATGACAGCGACAGTGCTCCTATAACCATGGCAAGAGCTTTACCTCATAGCCATGACAGTGACAGTGCTCCTATAACCATGCCAAGAACTTTACCCCATATGTATGACAGTGACAGTGCTCCTATAACCATGGCAAGAGCTTTACCCCACAGTCATGACAGCGACAGTGCTCCTGTAACCATGCCAAGTACTTTACCCCATAGTCATGACAGTGACGGTGCTCCTATAACAATGCCAAGTACCTTACCCCATAGTCATGACAGCGACAGTGCTCCTATAACCATGCCAAGAACTTTACCCCATAGACATGACAGCGACAGTGCTCCTATAACCATGCCAAGTACTTTACCCCATAGTCATGACAGTGACAGTGCTCCTATAACCATGCCAAGAACTTTACCCCATAGTCATGACAGCAACAGTGCTCCTGTAACCATGCCAAGTACTTTACCCCATAGTCATGACAGCGATAGTGCTCCTATAACAATGCCAAGTACCTTACCCCATAGTCATGACAGCGACAGTGCTCCTATAACCATGCCAAGAACTTTACCCCATAGACATGACAGCGACAGTGCTCCTATAACCATGCCAAAAACTTTACCCCATAGTCATGACAGTGACAGTGCTCCTATAACCATGCCAAGTACTTTACCCCATAGTCATGACAGTGACAGTGCTCCTATAACCATGCCAAGAACTTTACCTCATAGACATGACAGTGACAGTGCTCCTATAACCATGTCAAGAACTTTCCCCATAGGCATGACAGTGTCAGTGCTCCTATAACCATGCCAAGAACTTTACCCCATAGGCATGACAGCGACAGTGCTCCTATAACCATGCCAAGAACTTTACCCCATAGGCATGACAGTGCTCCTATAACCATGCCAATAACTTTACCCCATAGGCATGACAGCGACAGTGCTCCTATAACCATGCCAAGAACTTTACCTCATAGCCATGACAGTGACAGTGCTCCTATAACCATGCCAATAACTTTACCCCATAGGCATGACAGTGCTCCTATAAGCATGCCAATAACTTTACCCCATAGGCATGACAGCGACAGTGCTCCTATAACCATGCCAAGAACTTTACCCCACAGTCATGACAGTGGCAGTGCTCCTATAACGATGCCAAGAACTTTACCCCATAGTCACGACAGTGACAGTGAGCTTATAACCATTCCAAGAACTTTACCCCATAGACATGACAGCGACAGTGCTCCTATAACCATGCCAAGAACTTTACCTCATAGCCATGACAGTGATAGTGCTGCTATATCCATGCCAAGAACTTTACCCCATATGTATGACAGTGACAGTGCTCCTATAACCATGCCAAGAACTTTACCCCATAGGCATGACAGTGGCAGTGCTGCTCCTATAACCATGCCAAGAACTTTACCCCATATGTATGACAGTGACAGTGCTCCTGTAACCATGCCAAGTACTTTACCCCATAGGATTGACAGTGACAGCTCTCCTATAACCATGTATAGAACTTTACATCATAGCCATGACAGTGACAGTTCTCCTATAATCATGGCAAGAGCTTTAACCCATAGTCATGACAGCGACAGTTCTCCTATAACCATGGCAAGAGCTTTACCCCATAGTCATGACAGCGACAGTGCTCCTATAACCATGCCAAGAACTTTACCTCATAGACATGACAGCGACAGTGCTCCTATAACCATGCCAAGAGCTTTACCCTATAGTTATGACAGTGACAGTGCTCCTATAACCATGCCAAGAACTTTCCCCATAGGCATGACAGCGACAGTGCTACTATAACCATGTCAAGAACTTTACCCCATAGGCATGACAATGACAGTTCTCCTATAACCATGGCAAGAGCTTTACCCCATAGTCATGACAGCGACAGTGCTCCTGTAACCATGCCAAGTACTTTACCCCCATAGTCAGGACAGCGATAGTGCTCCTATAACCATGCCAAATACCTTACCCCATATTCATGACAGCGACAGTGCTCCTATAACCATGCCAAGTCCTTTACCCAATAGTCATGACAGTGACAGTGCTCCTATAACCATGCCAAGAACTTTACCTCATAGACATGACAGCGACAGTGCTCCTATAACCATGTCAAGAACTTTCCCCCATAGGCATGACAGCGACACTGCTCCTATAACCATGCCAAGAACTTTACCTCATAGCCATGACAGTGACAGTGCTCCTATAACCATGTCAAGTACTTTACCCCACAGTCATGACAGCGACAGTGCTCCTATAACCATGGCAAGAGCTTTACCCCATAGTCATGACAGCGACAGTGCTCCTATAACCATGCCAAGTAATTTACCCCATAGTCATGATAGTGACAGTGCTCCTATATCCATGCCAAGAACTTTACCTCATAGACATGACAGCGACAGTGCTCCTATAACCAAGCCAAGAACTTTACCCCATAGCCATGAAAGTGACATTGCTCTTATAACAATGCCAAGAACTTTACCCCACAGCCATGACAGCCACAGTTCTGATAACACCATGCCAATAACTTTACTCCATAGGCATGACAGCGACAGTGCTCCTATAACCATGCCAAGAACTTTACCCCATAGTCATGACAGTGACAGTGCGCTTATAACCATTCCATGAACTTTACCCCATAGACATGACAGCGACAGTGCTCCTATAACCATGCCAAGTACTTTACCCCATAGTCATGATAATGACAGTGCTCCTATAACCATGGCAAAAACTTTACCTCATAGACATGACAGCGACAGTGCTCCTATAACCATGCCAAGAACTTTACCCCATAGGCATGACAGCGACAGTGCTCCTATAACCATGCCAAGAACTTTACCTCATAGCCATGACAGTGACAGTGCTCCTATAACCATGCCAAGAACTTTACCCCATATGTATGACAGTGACAGTGCTCCTATAACCATGTCAAGTAGTTTACCCCACAGTCATGACAGCCACAGTGCTCCTAACACCATGCCAATAACTTTGTTCCATAGGCATGACAGCGACAATGCTCCTATAACCATGCCAAGTACTTTACCCCATAGACGTGACAGTGCTCCATTAAACATGCCAAGAACTGTACCCCATTGACATGACAGCGACTGTGCTCCTATAACCATGCTAAGAACTTTACCTCATAGCCGTGACAGTGCTCCTATAACCATGGCAAGAGATTTACCCCATAGTCATGACAGCGACAGTGCTCCTGTAACCATGCCAAGAACTTTACCCCATAGTCATGACAGCGACAGTGCTCCTATAACCATGCCAAAAACTTTTCCCCATAGTCATGACAGCGACAATGCTCCAATAACCATGCCAAGAACTTTACCCCATAGACATGACAGCGAGAGTGCTCCTATAACCATTACATGAACTTTAACCTTTAAGCATGACAGTGACAGTGCTCCTTTATCAATGCCAAGAACTTTACCCCACAGGCATGACAGTAACAGTTCTCCTATAACCATGCCAAGAACTTTACCTCATAGCCTTGACAGTGACAGTTCTCCTATAAACATGGCAAGAGCTTTACCCCATAGTCATGACAGTGACAGTGCTCCTGTAACCATGCCAAGTACCTTACCCCATAGACTTGAAAGCGACAGTGCACTTATAACCATGCCAAGAACTTTACCTCATAGGCATGACAGCGACAGTGCTCCTATAACCATGCCAAGTACTTTACCCCATGGTCATGACAGTGACAGTTCTCCTATAACCATGCCAAGAACTTTACCTCATAGTTATGACAGTGACAGTGCTCCTATAACCATGTCAAAAACTTTACCGCATAGGCATGACAGCGACAGTGCTCCTATAACCATGTCAATAACTTTACCCCATAGGCATGACAGCGACAGTGCTCCTATAACCATGCCAAGAACTTTACCTCATAGCCATGACAGTGACAGTGCTCCTATAACCATGCCAAGAACTTTACCCCATATGTATGACAGTGACAGTGCTCCTATAACCATGGCAAGAGCTTTACCCCACAGTCATGACAGCGACAGTGCTCCTGTAACCATGCCAAGTACTTTACCCCATAGTCATGACAGTGACGGTGCTCCTATAACAATGCCAAGTACCTTACCCCATAGTCATGACAGCGACAGTGCTCCTATAACCATGCCAAGAACTTTACCCCATAGACATGACAGCGACAGTGCTCCTATAACCATGCCAAGTACTTTACCCCATAGTCATGACAGTGACAGTGCTCCTATAACCATGCCAAGAACTTTACCCCATAGTCATGACAGCAACAGTGCTCCTGTAACCATGCCAAGTACTTTACCCCATAGTCATGACAGCGATAGTGCTCCTATAACAATGCCAAGTACCTTACCCCATAGTCATGACAGCGACAGTGCTCCTATAACCATGCCAAGAACTTTACCCCATAGACATGACAGCGACAGTGCTCCTATAACCATGCCAAAAACTTTACCCCATAGTCATGACAGTGACAGTGCTCCTATAACCATGCCAAGTACTTTACCCCATAGTCATGACAGTGACAGTGCTCCTATAACCATGCCAAGAACTTTACCTCATAGACATGACAGTGACAGTGCTCCTATAACCATGTCAAGAACTTTCCCCATAGGCATGACAGTGTCAGTGCTCCTATAACCATGCCAAGAACTTTACCCCATAGGCATGACAGCGACAGTGCTCCTATAACCATGCCAAGAACTTTACCCCATAGGCATGACAGTGCTCCTATAACCATGCCAATAACTTTACCCCATAGGCATGACAGCGACAGTGCTCCTATAACCATGCCAAGAACTTTACCTCATAGCCATGACAGTGACAGTGCTCCTATAACCATGCCAAGAACTTTACCCCATAGGCATGACAGTGCTCCTATAACCATGCCAATAACTTTACCCCATAGGCATGACAGCGACAGTGCTCCTATAACCATGCCAAGAACTTTACCCCACAGTCATGACAGTGGCAGTGCTCCTATAACCATGCCAAGAACTTTACCCCATAGGCATGACAGTGCTCCTATAACCATGCCAATAACTTTACCCCATAGGCATGACAGCGACAGTGCTCCTATAACCATGCCAAGAACTTTACCCCACAGTCATGACAGTGGCAGTGCTCCTATAACCATGCCAAGAACTTTACCCCATAGTCACGACAGTGACAGTGAGCTTATAACCATTCCAAGAACTTTACCTCATAGACATGACAGCGACAGTGCTCCTATAACCATGCCAAGAACTTTACCTCATAGCCATGACAGTGATAGTGCTCCTATATCCATGCCAAGAACTTTACCCCCTATGTATGACAGTGACAGTGCTCCTATAACCATGCCAAGAACTTTACCCCATAGGCATGACAGTGGCAGTGCTGCTCCTATAACCATGCCAAGAACTTTACCCCATATGTATGACAGTGACAGTGCTCCTGTAACCATGCCAAGTACTTTACCCCATAGGATTGACAGTGACAGCTCTCCTATAACCATGTATAGAACTTTACATCATAGCCATGACAGTGACAGTTCTCCTATAATCATGGCAAGAGCTTTAACCCATAGTCATGACAGCGACAGTTCTCCTATAACCATGGCAAGAGCTTTACCCCATAGTCATGACAGCGACAGTGCTCCTATAACCATGCCAAGAACTTTACCTCATAGACATGACAGCGACAGTGCTCCTATAACCATGCCAAGAGCTTTACCCTATAGTTATGACAGTGACAGTGCTCCTATAACCATGCCAAGAACTTTCCCCATAGGCATGACAGCGACAGTGCTCCTATAACCATGCCAAGAACTTTACCCCATAGACATGACAGCGACAGTGCTCCTATAACCATGCCAAGTACTTTACCCCATAGACATGACAGCGACAGTGCTCCTATAACCATGCCAAGAACTTTACCTCATAGCCATGACAGTGACAGTGCTACTATAACCATGTCAAGAACTTTACCCCATAGGCATGACAATGACAGTTCTCCTATAACCATGGCAAGAGCTTTACCCCATAGTCATGACAGCGACAGTGCTCCTGTAACCATGCCAAGTACTTTACCCCCATAGTCAGGACAGCGATAGTGCTCCTATAACCATGCCAAATACCTTACCCCATATTCATGACAGCGACAGTGCTCCTATAACCATGCCAAGTCCTTTACCCAATAGTCATGACAGTGACAGTGCTCCTATAACCATGCCAAGAACTTTACCTCATAGACATGACAGCGACAGTGCTCCTATAACCATGTCAAGAACTTTCCCCCATAGGCATGACAGCGACAGTGCTCCTATAACCATGGCAAGTACCTTACCCCATAGCCATGACAGCGACTGTGCTCCTATAACCATGCCAAGAACTTTACCCCATAGACATGACAGCGACAGTGCTCCTATAACCATGCCAAGTACTTTACCCCATAGACATGACAGCGACAGTGCTCCTATAACCATGCCAAGAACTTTACCTCATAGCCATGACAGTGACAGTGCTCCTATAACCATGTCAAGTACTTTACCCCACAGTCATGACAGCGACAGTGCTCCTATAACCATGGCAAGAGCTTTACCCCATAGTCATGACAGCGACAGTGCTCCTATAACCATGCCAAGTAATTTACCCCATAGTCATGATAGTGACAGTGCTCCTATATCCATGCCAAGAACTTTACCTCATAGACATGACAGCGACAGTGCTCCTATAACCAAGCCAAGAACTTTACCCCATAGCCATGAAAGTGACATTGCTCTTATAACAATGCCAAGAACTTTACCCCACAGCCATGACAGCCACAGTTCTGATAACACCATGCCAATAACTTTACTCCATAGGCATGACAGCGACAGTGCTCCTATAACCATGCCAAGAACTTTACCCCATAGTCATGACAGTGACAGTGCGCTTATAACCATTCCATGAACTTTACCCCATAGACATGACAGCGACAGTGCTCCTATAACCATGCCAAGTACTTTACCCCATAGTCATGATAATGACAGTGCTCCTATAACCATGGCAAAAACTTTACCTCATAGACATGACAGCGACAGTGCTCCTATAACCATGCCAAGAACTTTACCCCATAGGCATGACAGCGACAGTGCTCCTATAACCATGCCAAGAACTTTACCTCATAGCCATGACAGTGACAGTGCTCCTATAACCATGCCAAGAACTTTACCCCATATGTATGACAGTGACAGTGCTCCTATAACCATGTCAAGTAGTTTACCCCACAGTCATGACAGCCACAGTGCTCCTAACACCATGCCAATAACTTTGTTCCATAGGCATGACAGCGACAATGCTCCTATAACCATGCCAAGTACTTTACCCCATAGACGTGACAGTGCTCCATTAAACATGCCAAGAACTGTACCCCATTGACATGACAGCGACTGTGCTCCTATAACCATGCTAAGAACTTTACCTCATAGCCGTGACAGTGCTCCTATAACCATGGCAAGAGATTTACCCCATAGTCATGACAGCGACAGTGCTCCTGTAACCATGCCAAGAACTTTACCCCATAGTCATGACAGCGACAGTGCTCCTATAACCATGCCAAAAACTTTTCCCCATAGTCATGACAGCGACAATGCTCCAATAACCATGCCAAGAACTTTACCCCATAGACATGACAGCGAGAGTGCTCCTATAACCATTACATGAACTTTAACCTTTAAGCATGACAGTGACAGTGCTCCTTTATCAATGCCAAGAACTTTACCCCACAGGCATGACAGTAACAGTTCTCCTATAACCATGCCAAGAACTTTACCTCATAGCCTTGACAGTGACAGTTCTCCTATAAACATGGCAAGAGCTTTACCCCATAGTCAAGACAGTGACAGTGCTCCTGTAACCATGCCAAGTACCTTACCCCATAGACTTGAAAGCGACAGTGCACTTATAACCATGCCAAGAACTTTACCTCATAGGCATGACAGCGACAGTGCTCCTATAACCATGCCAAGTACTTTACCCCATAGTCATGACAGTGACAGTTCTCCTATAACCATGCCAAGAACTTTACCTCATAGTTATGACAGTGACAGTGCTCCTATAACCATGTCAAAAACTTTACCGCATAGGCATGACAGCGACAGTGCTCCTATAACCATGTCAATAACTTTACCCCATAGGCATGACAGCGACAGTGCTCCTATAACCATGCCAAGAACTTTACCTCATAGCCATGACAGTGACAGTGCTCCTATAACCATGCCAAGAACTTTACCCCATATGTATGACAGTGACAGTGCTCCTATAACCATGGCAAGAGCTTTACCCCACAGTCATGACAGCGACAGTGCTCCTGTAACCATGCCAAGTACTTTACCCCATAGTCATGACAGTGACGGTGCTCCTATAACAATGCCAAGTACCTTACCCCATAGTCATGACAGCGACAGTGCTCCTATAACCATGCCAAGAACTTTACCCCATAGACATGACAGCGACAGTGCTCCTATAACCATGCCAAGTACTTTACCCCATAGTCATGACAGTGACAGTGCTCCTATAACCATGCCAAGAACTTTACCCCATAGTCATGACAGCAACAGTGCTCCTGTAACCATGCCAAGTACTTTACCCCATAGTCATGACAGCGATAGTGCTCCTATAACAATGCCAAGTACCTTACCCCATAGTCATGACAGCGACAGTGCTCCTATAACCATGCCAAGAACTTTACCCCATAGACATGACAGCGACAGTGCTCCTATAACCATGCCAAAAACTTTACCCCATAGTCATGACAGTGACAGTGCTCCTATAACCATGCCAAGTACTTTACCCCATAGTCATGACAGTGACAGTGCTCCTATAACCATGCCAAGAACTTTACCTCATAGACATGACAGTGACAGTGCTCCTATAACCATGTCAAGAGCTTTACCTCATAGTTATGACAGTGTCAGTGCTCCTATAACCATGCCAAGAACTTTACCCCATAGGCATGACAGCGACAGTGCTCCTATAACCATGCCAAGAACTTTACCCCATAGGCATGACAGTGCTCCTATAACCATGCCAATAACTTTACCCCATAGGCATGACAGCGACAGTGCTCCTATAACCATGCCAAGAACTTTACCTCATAGCCATGACAGTGACAGTGCTCCTATAACCATGCCAAGAACTTTACCCCATAGGCATGACAGTGCTCCTATAACCATGGCAATAACTTTACCCCATAGGCATGACAGCGACAGTGCTCCTATAACCATGCCAAGAACTTTACCCCACAGTCATGACAGTGGCAGTGCTCCTATAACCATGCCAAGAACTTTACCCCATAGTCACGACAGTGACAGTGAGCTTATAACCATTCCAAGAACTTTACCCCATAGACATGACAGCGACAGTGCTCCTATAACCATGCCAAGAACTTTACCTCATAGCCATGACAGTGATAGTGCTCCTATATCCATGCCAAGAACTTTACCCCATATGTATGACAGTGACAGTGCTCCTATAACCATGCCAAGAACTTTACCCCATAGGCATGACAGTGGCAGTGCTGCTCCTATAACCATGCCAAGAACTTTACCCCATATGTATGACAGTGACAGTGCTCCTGTAACCATGCCAAGTACTTTACCCCATAGGATTGACAGTGACAGCTCTCCTATAACCATGTATAGAACTTTACATCATAGCCATGACAGTGACAGTTCTCCTATAATCATGGCAAGAGCTTTAACCCATAGTCATGACAGCGACAGTTCTCCTATAACCATGGCAAGAGCTTTACCCCATAGTCATGACAGCGACAGTGCTCCTATAACCATGCCAAGAACTTTACCTCATAGACATGACAGCGACAGTGCTCATATAACCATGCCAAGAGCTTTACCCTATAGTTATGACAGTGACAGTGCTCCTATAACCATGCCAAGAACTTTCCCCATAGGCATGACAGCGACAGTGCTACTATAACCATGTCAAGAACTTTACCCCATAGGCATGACAATGACAGTTCTCCTATAACCATGGCAAGAGCTTTACCCCATAGTCATGACAGCGACAGTGCTCCTGTAACCATGCCAAGTACTTTACCCCCATAGTCAGGACAGCGATAGTGCTCCTATAACCATGCCAAATACCTTACCCCATATTCATGACAGCGACAGTGCTCCTATAACCATGCCAAGTCCTTTACCCAATAGTCATGACAGTGACAGTGCTCCTATAACCATGCCAAGAACTTTACCTCATAGACATGACAGCGACAGTGCTCCTATAACCATGTCAAGAACTTTCCCCCATAGGCATGACAGCGACACTGCTCCTATAACCATGCCAAGAACTTTACCTCATAGCCATGACAGTGACAGTGCTCCTATAACCATGTCAAGTACTTTACCCCACAGTCATGACAACGACAGTGCTCCTATAACCATGGCAAGAGCTTTACCCCATAGTCATGACAGCGACAGTGCTCCTATAACCATGCCAAGTAATTTACCCCATAGTCATGATAGTGACAGTGCTCCTATATCCATGCCAAGAACTTTACCTCATAGACATGACAGCGACAGTGCTCCTATAACCAAGCCAAGAACTTTACCCCATAGCCATGAAAGTGACATTGCTCTTATAACAATGCCAAGAACTTTACCCCACAGCCATGACAGCCACAGTTCTGATAACACCATGCCAATAACTTTACTCCATAGGCATGACAGCGACAGTGCTCCTATAACCATGCCAAGAACTTTACCCCATAGTCATGACAGTGACAGTGCGCTTATAACCATTCCATGAACTTTACCCCATAGACATGACAGCGACAGTGCTCCTATAACCATGCCAAGTACTTTACCCCATAGTCATGATAATGACAGTGCTCCTATAACCATGGCAAAAACTTTACCTCATAGACATGACAGCGACAGTGCTCCTATAACCATGCCAAGAACTTTACCCCATAGGCATGACAGCGACAGTGCTCCTATAACCATGCCAAGAACTTTACCTCATAGCCATGACAGTGACAGTGCTCCTATAACCATGCCAAGAACTTTACCCCATATGTATGACAGTGACAGTGCTCCTATAACCATGTCAAGTAGTTTACCCCACAGTCATGACAGCGACAGTGCTCCTATAACCATGGCAAGAGCTTTACCCCATAGTCATGACAGCGACAGTGCTCCTATAACCATGCCAAGTACTTTACCCCATAGTCATGATAGTGACAGTGCTCCTATAACAATGCCAAGAACTTTACCTCATAGACATGACAGCGACCGTGCTCCTATAACCATGCCAAGAACATTACCCCATAGCCATGAAAGTGACATTGCTCTTATAACCATGCCAAGAACTTTACCCCATAGCCATGACAGCCACAGTTCTCCTAACACCATGCCAATTACTTTACTCCATAAGCATGACAGCGACAGTGCTCCTGTAACCATGCCAAGTACTTTACCCCATAGTCATGACAGCGACAGTGCTCCTATAACCATGCCAAGTACTTTACCCCATAGTCATGACAGTGACAGTGCTCCTATAACCATGCCAAGAACTTTACCTCATAGTTATGACAGTGACAGTGCTCCTATAACCATGCCAAGAACTTTACCCCATAGGCATGACAGCGACAGTCCTCCTATAACCATGTCAAGAAATTTACCCCATAGGCATGACAGCGACAGTGCTCCTATAACCATGCCAAGAACTTTACCTCATAGCCATGACAGTGATAGTACTCCTATAACCATGCCAAGAACTTTACCCCATATGTATGACAGTGACAGTGCTCCTATAACCATGTCAAGTACTTTACCCCACAGTCATGACAGCGACAGTGCTCCTATAACCATGCCAAGAACTTTACCCCATAGTCATGATAGTGACACTGCTCCTGTAACCATGCCAAGTACTTTACCCCATAGTCATGACAGCGACAGTGCTCCTATTACCATGCCGAGTATTTTACCCCATAGTCATGACAGCGACAGTGCTCTTATAACCATGCCACAAGCTTTACCCCATAGTCATGACAGTGTCAGTGCTCCTATAACCATGCCAAGAACTTTACCCTATAGTCATGACAGTGACCGTGCTCCTGTAACCATGCCAAGTACTTTACCACAAAGGATTCACAGTGACAGTGCTCCTAAAACCATGCTTAGGACTTTACCTCATAGCCATGACAGCCACAGTGCTCCTAACACCATGCCAATAACTTTACTCCATAGGCATGACATCGACAGTGCTCCTATAACCATGCCAAGAACTTTACCTCATAGCCGTGACAGTGCTCCTATAACCATGCCAAGAACTTTACCTCATAGCCATGACAGTGACAGTGCTCCTATAACCATGTCAAGTACTTTACCCCACAGTCATGACAGCGACAGTGCTCCTATAACCATTCCAAGAACTTTACCCCATAGCCATGACAGCGACAGTGCTCCTGTAACCATGCCAAGTACTTTACCTCATAGTCATGACAGCGACAGTGCTCCTATAACCATGCCAAGAACTTTACCCCATAGTCATGACAGTGACAGTGCGCTTATAACCATTCCAAGAACTTTACCCCATAGCCATGACAGTGACATTGCTCCTATAACCATGCCAAGAACTTTACCCCATAGCCATGACAGCCACAGTGCTCCTAACACCATGCCAATAACTTTACTCCATAGGCATGAGAGCGACAGTGCTCCTATGACCATGCCAAGTACTTTACCCCATAGTCATGACAGTGAAAGTGCTCCTGTAACCATGCCAAGTACTTTACCCCATAGGCATGACAGTGACAGTGCTCCTATAGCCATGCCAAGTACTTTACCTCATAGCCATGACAGTGACAGTTCTCCTATAACCATGCCAAGAGCTTTACCCCATAGTCATGACAGCGACAGTGCTCCTGTAACCATGCCAAGTACTTTACCCCATAGTCATGACAATGACAGTGCGCTTATGACCATTCCAAGAACTTTACCCCATAGCCATGACAGCCACAGTGCTCCTAACACCATGCCAATAACTTTGCTCCATAGGCATGACAGCGACAATGCTCCTATAACCATGCCAAGTACTTTACCCCATAGACGTGACAGTGCTCCATTAAACATGCCAAGAACTGTACCCCATTGACATGACAGCGACTGTGCTCCTATAACCATGCTAAGAACTTTACCTCATAGCCGTGACAGTGCTCCTATAACCATGGCAAGAGATTTACCCCATAGTCATGACAGCGACAGTGCTCCTGTAACCATGCCAAGAACTTTACCCCATAGTCATGACAGCGACAGTGCTCCTATAACCATGCCAAAAACTTTTCCCCATAGTCATGACAGCGACAATGCTCCAATAACCATGCCAAGAACTTTACCCCATAGACATGACAGCGAGAGTGCTCCTATAACCATTACATGAACTTTAACCTTTAAGCATGACAGTGACAGTGCTCCTTTATCAATGCCAAGAACTTTACCCCACAGGCATGACAGTAACAGTTCTCCTATAACCATGCCAAGAACTTTACCTCATAGCCTTGACAGTGACAGTTCTCCTATAAACATGGCAAGAGCTTTACCCCATAGTCATGACAGTGACAGTGCTCCTGTAACCATGCCAAGTACCTTACCCCATAGACTTGAAAGCGACAGTGCACTTATAACCATGCCAAGAACTTTACCCTATAGCCATGACAGTGACATTGCTCTTATAACCATGCCAAGAACTTTACCCCATAGCCATGACAGCCACAGTGCTCCTTACACCATGCCAATAACTATACCCCATAGGATTGACAGTGACATTGCTCTTATAACCATGCCAAGAACTTTACCTCATAGCCATGAAAGTGACAGTTCTCCTATAACCATGGCAAGAGCTTTTCCCCATAGTTATGACAGCGACAGTGCTCCTGTAACCATGCCAAGTGCTTTACCCCATAGTCATGACAGCGATAGTGCTCCTATAACCATGCCAAGTACCTTACCCCATAGTCATGACAGCGACAGTGCTCCTATAACCATGCCAAGAACTTTACCCAATAGTCATGATAGTGACAGTGCGCTTATAACCATTCCAAGAACTTTACCCCATAGCCATGACAGTGACATTGCTCCTATAACCATGGCAAGAGCTTTACCCCATAGCCATGACAGCGACAGTGCTTCTATAACCATTTCAAGTACTTTACCTCATAGCCGTGACAGTGCTCCTATAACCACGCCAAGAACTTTACCTCATAGCCATGACAGTGACAGTGCTCCTATAACCATGTCAAGTACTTTACCCCACAGTCATGACAGCGACAGTGCTCCTATAACCATTCCAAGAACTTTACCCCATAGCCATGACAGCGACAGTGCTCCTGTAACCATGCCAAGTACTTTACCCCATAGTCATGATAGCAACAGTGCTCCTATAACCATGCCAAGAACTTTACCCCATAGTCATGACAATGACAGTGCGCTTATAACCATTCCAAGAACTTTACCCCATATGTATGACAGTGACAGTGCTCCTATAACCATGTCAAGTACTTTACCCCACAGTCATGACAGCGACAGTGCTCCTATAACCATGGCAAGAGCTTTACCCCATAGTCATGACAGCGACAGTGCTCCTGTAACCATGCCAAGAACTTTACCCCATAGTCATGACAGCGAAAGTGCTCCTATAATCATGCCAAGAACTTCCCCTTATAGTCATGACAGTGACAGTGCGCTTATAACCATTCCAAGAACTTTACCCCATAGCCATGACAGTGACATGGCTCCTAACACCATGCCAATAACTTTACTCCATAGGTATGAGAGCGACAGTGCTCCTATGACCATGCCAAGAACTTGACCCCATAGTCATGACAGTGAAAGTGCTCCTAACACCATGCCAATAACTTTACTCCATATGTATGACAGTGACAGTGCTCCTATAACCATGGCAAGAACTTTACCCCATAGTCATGACTGCGACAGTGCTCCTATAACCATGCCAAGAACTTTACCCCATAGTCATGACAGTGACAGTGCGCTTATAACCATTACAAGAAATTTACCCCATAGCCATGACAGTGACATTGCTCCTATAACCATGCCAAGAACTTTACCCTATAGCCATGACAGCCACAGTGCTCCTAACACCATGCCAATAACTTTACTCCATAGGCATGAGAGCGACAGTGCTCCTATGACCATGCCAAGAACTTTACTCCATAGTCATGACAGTGAAAGTGCTCCTATAACCATGCCAAGTACTTTACCCCATAGTCATGACAGTGACAGTACTCCTGTAACCATGCCAAGTACTTTACCCCATAGGCATGACAGTGACAGTGCTCCTATAACCATGCCAAGAACTTTACCTCATAGCCATGTCAGTGCTCCTATAACCATGCCAAGTACTTTACCCCATAGACATGACAGCGACAGTGCTCCATTAACCATGCCAAGAACTGTACCCCATTGACATGACAGCGACTGTGCTCCTATAACCATGCCAAGAACTTTACCCCATAGCCATGACAGTGACAGTGCTCCTATAACCATGCCAAGAACTTTACCCCATATGCATGACAGTGACAGTGCTCCTTTAACCATGCCAATAACTTTACCCCATAGGCATGACAGCGACAGTGCTCCTATAACCATGCCAAGAACTTTACCTCATAGTCATGAGAGTGACATTGCTCCTATAACCATGGCAAATGCTTTACACTGTGGGAGTGACAGTGTCCAAATTAGAACCTTACCTCACTAGAGTACTTTTTATTTTTTTATTTAGAAAGTCGTGCTTTCTGTCATGAAAGTGCAAAAAAAGTGCAGAGGTGTCACACAAAAATGTGCACAAAGCATGCGGTCGATCGTAGCCCTTCTCCTAAAGGAGAGAAACCCTGCATAACCAGACCCTGTGGTGATACCGGGTGTTTGGTATCGCCGTTGTGGGTGAAATAATCCAGGCTCACACAGAAAATAGTTTAACAGTTAAAACAGGGTGTTTATTTGAGGGAGACACAGAGGGGCACAGTACACATACCACTTGCTGTGGTAAAGTCTACTGGTTGATGGTAAATACTCTGCTTTCTTTCTTTACTCTGGACCCTGGATACCCCATCTGTAAATGGCTGACTCCAACCTCCAACTGCAACATGCAACACCAGCCATGCCTCCTGCGCACGCAACAGTCCAAAAGGGGAAATTCTATGAGGGGAGATAGAGGGGAACAATGGGAGAGTCCAGGAGGGGAAATAGTTGGGAATAAAGGGACGATATAGGGGCCGATCACCGGGCTTAATTTAAGAACAACTGTCTAAAGGCGGTTAGGGTGGGAAAGACTGACATGATCTGACACTTGGTGCCAGAACACCACTCCCATTCCACCACAGACCCTCCGAATCGTAGTTCCAAAAGATTGAGGATCCTCCTTCGCCGAAGCTCATGAAGACTCAATAATGCTCCAAGGCTTCTACCTGCGCTGCCACCCCAGTGCCTACCTAGAAGCCTGTATCTGGCTTGCACCTCCCCTCCGCAGAAGAAGAAGGGAGGCTGGCTTGCAGGGGAAAACGGAATATGACCACATATTTTCCCCCCTAGACCTCAGGAGGGTCCTAAAAAGGGACCACATCCCATAAATTATTGTGACAAACGTGACATACACACAGTGAAAAACAATATTAAATAAGTGGATGTGCGCGGTGATACAGACTGGATATTCGCCAGATATAAAAATTCCTCATTTCCCAGCCAGAAGGCTGGGAAAATAAAGGTGTGTCCTCAAATAGCGTGAAAGACAATAGCGTGCAAATGTGCCATCAGTTAGTGTGATTCCAACCCCAGTGAGTACGGGCACCCCAGGGTCACCACTCCTGGGGCACTTAGCAACTCAGACTTTCCAGCTACCAGACCCCTGGCTTTGATCATGTGGTTCTCTGCCCCATCTCCTCGGCGTTCTGTCATCCCTCTACAATGGCCTTCACTCCACCGGCAGAGTTGATTACTAACCTCAGTTAAGAGCCCTACACACGATCTCAGCCAAAGGGCCGAAGAGCAAGAACCTGGCCAAGAAGCAGCAATCTAACCTTAGTGATTATGGTATCTCCCCTGCCAGGTGTCTAAGGTGTTAAGCAGCCATAATTGGCGTTATCTCTACACCTGGTCGCTGCATCGGGAGGTTGGTTGTATATTAAAGCCAACACCCGTTGCTAGCGGCGCAGGGGAAGCTCATGTCCCCGCACCATCTCAATGCCTTATAATCTAAATCCCATACAGGCCATTTCAGGGTGAACCTTTTTATACGTTTTTATTCTGGTGATGAAGGGTTCCTCTCTAATGTTTGTCTTAAAAAAACATTTTCCTTACAATCCTGATGAAATGTCCTCTCCATATCAGGAAAGTATCTGTAATAAAACAAACAGACCCAGTGAGGTACATTTCCAGAGAAGCGTTATCATCCTGAGCCTGAGGTCACAGAACTTAAATCTAATGAACCTTCTAATATATAAGACCAGGACAGGAGGATCCAGCTATAGACAGGAGCCGCCTCAGAACTCTCCACCTCATCTCCAGGACAAGGTAGTAATGATAAGTCCAACTAATAGATTATAGATGTATAATACTCTCAGATGCCACCAAATATATAACGTAGGGGTGAGATATCTGATGTGTAGTGACAACACCACAACCTCCGACTGACAGCTATTATATGCTGACACAACGTCGACCATCCTAGGAGGCCTCTACCTGTTGAGGATCCCTGTTGAGCTTCTCTCTTTAACTTCTTGTTTTGGCCTTTTTTAGTGGACTAACTTTGACTCCCGAGGATGATCACTCTCGACTGAGCTCTGTAAGTGATGTTACCTACTACTCCTATCCTCTGACTGACCATCACTTCTCAACCTCTACTTATCCCAAGAAAACCACTTGTTTTACCAGAAACATCAGACCAATTGATTCAAATGAATTTACTGATGCTCTTGGCCTCTCTTCGCCCTTATCTACGCCCTAATGAAGGAACAGACCACTATATAACCCTGCAATCCCATTTCTTCTTGACAATGTCACCCCACTAACTCTATTTTACCATACCAGATCCAGAATTGCTGAATGGTGCCAGAGGAAATCTGCATCTACAGCCGACATGTACACTACAAATTCATGCTCTGCTTCGACAGAGATGTCCTAACCCAAGCTAAAGAAACACTTCACAAACCTCATCTCCTCATCAAAATGCCCCAAACAACTATTAAAGCCTTTCTTAGCAACCCCACTCCCCATACAGAACTCACTACCAGGAACCAGAAGATAGACACTACTCAGCACCAGCTTCTTCTCCACCCTCTCTCCTGCACTTCTTACCCCTTCACCCTCTTATTTTGTAGATGACCTCTCCCGCATTATTATCCTCTCCCGCATCTACACTGATGTCACCTCTTCTCCTCACCTCTCTCCTCATCATACACAGCACATCACACTGTCTCCACATCTACACTGATGGCACCTCTTCTCCTCACCTCTCTCCTCATCATACACAGCACATCACAGTCTCCAAATCTACACTGATGTCACCTCTTCTCCTCACCTCTCTCCTCATCATACACAGCACATCACACTGTCTCCACATCTACACTGATGTCAGCTCTTCTCCTCACCTCTCTCCTCATCATACACAGCACATCACACTGTCTCAACATCTACACTGATGTCACCTCTTCTCCTCACCTCTCTCCTCATCATAAACAGCACATCACACTGTCTCCACATCTACACTGATGGCACCTCTTCTCCTCACCTCTCTTCTCATCATACACAGCACATCACACTGTCTCCACATCTACAGTGATGTCACCTCTTCTCCTCACCACTCTCCTCATCATACACAGCACATCACACTGTCTCAACATCTACACTGATGTCACCTCTTCTCCTCACCTCTCTCCTCATCATACACAACACATCACACTGTCTCAACATCTACACTGATGTCACCTCTTCTCCTCACCTCTCTCCTCATCATACACAGCACATCACACTGTCTCAACATCTACACTGATGTCACCTCTTCTCCTCACCTCTCTCCTCATCATACACAACACATCACACTGTCTCCACATCTACACTGATGTCACCTCTTCTCCTGACCTCTCCCCTCATCATACATAGCACATCACACTGTCTCCACATCTACACTGATGTCACCTCTTCTCTTCTCCTCACCTCTCTCCTCATCATACACAGCACATCACACTGTCTCCACATCTACACTGATGTCACCTCTTCTCCTGACCTCTCCCCTCATCATACACAGCACATCACACTGTCTCCACATCTACATTAATAATACCTCTTCTCTTCACCTCTCTCCTCATCATACACAGCACATCACACTGTCTCCACATCTACACTGATGTCACCTCTTCTCCTCACCACTCTCATCATACACAGCACATCACACTGTCTCAACATCTACACTGATGTCACCTCTTCTCCTCACCTCTCTCCTCATCATACACAACACATCACACTGTCTCCACATCTACACTGATGGCACCTCTTCTCCTCACCTCTCTTCTCATCATACACAGCACATCACACTGTCTCCACATCTACAGTGATGTCACCTCTTCTCCTCACCTCTCTCCTCATCATACACAGCACATCACACTGTCTCCACATCTACACTGATGGCACCTCTTCTCCTCACCTCTCTTCTCATCATACACAGCACATCACACTGTCTCCACATCTACAGTGATGTCACCTCTTCTCCTCACCACTCTCCTCATCATACACAGCACATCACACTGTCTCAACATCTACACTGATGTCACCTCTTCTCCTCACCTCTCTCCTCATCATACACAACACATCACACTGTCTCAACATCTACACTGATGTCACCTCTTCTCCTCACCTCTCTCCTCATCATACACAGCACATCACACTGTCTCAACATCTACACTGATGTCACCTCTTCTCCTCACCTCTCTCCTCATCATACACAACACATCACACTGTCTCCACATCTACACTGATGTCACCTCTTCTCCTGACCTCTCCCCTCATCATACATAGCACATCACACTGTCTCCACATCTACACTGATGTCACCTCTTCTCTTCTCCTCACCTCTCTCCTCATCATACACAGCACATCACACTGTCTCCACATCTACACTGATGTCACCTCTTCTCCTGACCTCTCCCCTCATCATACACAGCACATCACACTGTCTCCACATCTACATTAATAATACCTCTTCTCTTCACCTCTCTCCTCATCATACACAGCACATCACACTGTCTCCACATCTACACTGATGTCACCTCTTCTCCTCACCACTCTCATCATACACAGCACATCACACTGTCTCAACATCTACACTGATGTCACCTCTTCTCCTCACCTCTCTCCTCATCATACACAACACATCACACTGTCTCAACATCTACACTGATGTCACCTCTTCTCCTCACCTCTCTCCTCATCATACACAGCACATCACAGCGTCTCCACATCTACACTGATGTCACCTCTTCTCCTCACCTCTCTCCTCATCATACACAGCACATCACACTGTCTCCACATCTACACTGATGTCACCTCTTCTCCTCACCTCTCCCCTCATCATACACAGCACATCACACTGTTTCCACATCTACACTGATGTCACCTCTTCTCCTCACCTCTCTCCTCATCATACACAGCACATCACACAGTCTCCACATCTACACTGATGTCACCTCTTCTCCTCACCTCTCTCCTCATCATACACAGCACATCACACTATCTCCACATCTACACTGATGATACATCTTCCCCTCACCTCTCTCCTCATCATACACAGCAAATTACACTGTCTCCCACATCTATACTAGAACTGAGGACGTCGAGTGCTGCGTCGCAGATAAGCTCCTGATACTGCTCAGTGTCAGGACCTTGTATGAGCTGTGGCATGTTAAGTGATTGTATGTTTCTTTTTTACAGTAGACCAATCCACAGGTGAGAAATCCTCAGGAGACCTATCTACAGGTGACCAATCTGCAGAAGACCTAGTTACAGTAGACCAATCTACAGGAGACAGAATCCACGGGAGACTTATTTACAGGAGACATGCTTATCCCGCTTCTTTTTTTAGCCATTGCCATCAGCAGTTCACATGGCCAGTTCCCCCGTGTATGTATGACCAAGAAAGCTTTAGACAGTAAAATATGTTGTCCTTTGTGGAATGGAAGCCCCTGCGGAACAACTGCACAACGTGGACGTTGCCTAGATTGGGAATCTAGGACATTTAACTTAGCCGATATCCAGTACTATGACGACCGTCTGAACTGGCCAAGAAAATACTTTAACGTCAGCTGTGAGTGTTTTGGTAATTTTAGTGGATTTGACTGTGGGAAGTGCAAGTTTGGATACTACGGTGCAGAGTGTAACGAAACAAAAACCTTGGAGAGGAAAGAGATCAGGCAGCTGTCCCTCATGGAGAGGAGAAGGTTATTCAGTTACTTCAATCTAGCCAAATACACCACAAGTAAAGACTATGTCATTCTGGTCACTGGTGACAGACACCACCACAGCACCTATAAATTTATCAATGCCACCGTCTATGATGTTTTTGCTTGGATCCATTATTACTCCATGAAGCCCATACTAAAGAACAGCACTTTTTTTTCAAAAAACAGTTATGCCCATCAGGGTCCAGCCTTTCCAGGGTGGCATCGTAGACTTCTTCTCTTCCTAGAAAGAGAAATTCAGGAGTTGATAGGAGATGAGGACTTTGCCCTTCCATATTATGACTGGAGTCATGACGAGACCTGCACCATCTGCACTGAAGAAATGTTGGGTAGTAGTGATCTACAAGGCAATATCGACCAGACCTCCTACTTTGCTTCCTGGGGGGTGAGTGACACGTTTTGTATATTTTCTGTTCGCCTTGTTTTTGGCCGATACACAAATGATAATTGGCAATAATATTGTGTCTGGCGCGATCTGAATATCCCCAGCGTCTGCTGTCAGAGAATTGGCCATGTTGGACTGGTGTCTGGCAGAAACCTACTCTTCCTATGGCTGTAAGAATGCAGAATCTGCAAAACTCAAGTACTAATGTTTACGGGGTGTCAGCTGGATGACTGTCAAGGTGTTCAGAATAACGTGATCATTCTTAAAAGAAAACTTCTTACAAACATGTTCTGCAAATGAGCAAATCCGACTTCAAGGGTCCGTTTCCCCATAAGTAACTAGGAATTGCTCTGCCTTTTTCTCATACAGACTGCTCCCCTCCCCAACCCAGACTGCTCCCCTCCACCACGCAGACTGCTCCCCTCCTCCACACAGACTGCTCCCCTCCTCCACGCAGACTGCTCCCCTCCTCCACGCAGACTGCTCCCCTCCTCCACGCAGACTGCTCCCCTCCCCAACCCAGACTGCTCCCCTCCACCACGCAGACTGCTCCCCTCCTCCACACAGACTGCTCCCCTCCTCCACACAGACTGCTCCCCTCCTCCACGCAGACTGCTCCCCTCCTCCACGCAGACTGCTCCCCTTCTCCACGCAGACTGTTCCCCTCCTCCACACAGACTGCTCCCCTACTCCACACAGACTGCTCCCCTTTTCCACGCAGACTGCTCCCCTCCTCCACGCAGACTGCTCCCCTCCTCCACGCAGACTGCTCCTCTCCTCCACGCAGACTGCTCCCGTCCTCCACGCAGACTGCTCCCCTCCTCCATGCAGAATGCTCCCCTTCACCACGCAGACTGCTCCCCTCCACCACGCAGACTGCTCTCCTCCTCCACACAGACTGCTCCCCTTCTCCACACAGACTGCTCCCCTCCTCCACGCAGACTGCTCCCCTCCACCACAAAGACTGCTCCCCTCCACCACACAGACTGCTCCCCTCCTCCACACAGACTGCTCCCCTCCACCACACAGACTGCTCCCCTTCTCCACACAGACTGCTCCCCTCCTCCACACAGACTGCTCCTCTCCTCCACATAGACTGCTCCCCTCCCCAACCCAGACTTCTCCCCTCCTCCACGCAGACTGCTCCCCTCCTCCACGCAGACTGTTCCCCTCCTCCACACAGACTGCTCCCTTCCACCACACAGACTGCTCCCCTTCTCCACACAGACTGCTCCCCTCCTCCACACAGACTGCTCCCCTCCTCCACACAGACTGCTCCTCTCCTCCACCACACAGACTGCTCCCCTCCTCTACACAGACTGCTCCCCTCCTCCACACAGTATGCTCCCCTCCTCCACACAGACTGCTCCCCTCCTTCACACAGACTGCTCCCCTCCTCCACGCAGACTGCTCCCCTCCTCCACACAGACTGCTCCCCTCCTCCACACAAACTGCTCCCTTCCACCACACAGACTTCTCCCCTTCTCCACACAGACTGCTCCCCTCCTCCACACAGGCTGCCACTCTCCTCCACACAGACTGCTCCCCTCCACCACACAGAATGCTCCCCTCCTCCACACAGACTGCTTCCCGACTCCACACAGACTGCTCCCCTCCTCCACACAGGCTGCCACTCTCCTCCACACAGACTGCTCCCCTCCACCACACAGACTGCTCCCCTCCTCCACACAGACTGCTTCCCGACTCCACACAGACTGCTCCCCTCCTCCACACAGAATGCTCCCCTCCTCCACACAGAATGCTCCCCTCCTCCACACAGACTGCTCCCCTCCTCCACACAGACTGCTCCCCTCCTCCACACAGACTGCTCCCCTACTCCACACAGACTGCTCCTCTATTCCACATAGACTGCTCCCCTCCTCAACACAGACTGCTCCTCTCCTCCCTACAGACTGCTTCCCCTCCTCCACACAGACTGCTCCCCTCCTCCACACAGACTGCTCCCCTACTCCACACACACTGCTCCCCTTCTTCACGCAGACTGCTCCCCTCCTCCACACAGACTGCTCCCCTCCTCCACACAGACTGCTCCCCTCCTCCATACAGTATGCTCCCCATCTCCACACAGACTGCTCCCCTCCTCCACACAGACTGCTCCCCTTCTACACACAGACTGCTCCCCTCCTCCACACAGACTGCTCCCCTCCACCACACAGACTGCTCCCCTCCACCACACAAACTGCTCCTCTCCACCACACAGACTGCTCCCCTTCTCCACACAGACTGCTCCCCTCTTCCACACAGACTGCTCCCCTGCTCCACATAGACTGCTCCCCTCCCCAACCCAGACTTGTCCCCTCCTCCACACAGACTGCTCCCCTCCTCCACACAGACTGCTCCCCTCCTCCACACAGACTGCTCCCCTCCTCCACACAGAATGCTCCCCTCCTCCACACAGACTGCTCCCCTCGTCAACACAGACTGCTCCCCTCCTCCACACAGACTGCTCCCCTCCTCAACACAGACTGCTCCCCTCCTCAACACAGACTGCTCCCCTCCTCCACACAGACTGCTCCTCTCCACCACACAGACTGCTCCCCTCCTCCACACAGACTGCTCCCCTCCTCCACACAGACTGCTCCTCTCCTCCACACAGACTGCTCCCCTCCTCCACATAGACTGCTCCCCTCCTCCACACAGACTGCTCCTCTCCTCCACACAGAATGCTCCTCTCCTCGACACAGACTGCTCCTCTCCTCCACACAGCCTGCTCCTCTCCTCCACACAGACTGCTCCCATTCACCACACAGACTGCTCCCCTCCTCCACACAGACTGCTCCCCTCCTCCACACAGACTGCTCCCCTCCTCCACACAGACTGCTCCCCTCCTCCACGCAGACTGCTCCCCTCCTCCACGCAGACTGCTCCCCTCCTCCACACAGACTGCTCCTCTCCTCCACACAGACTGCTCCTCTCCTCCACACAGACTGCTCCTCTCCACCACAGACTGCTCCCCTCCTCCACCTAGACTGCTCCCCTCCTCCACACAGACTGCTCCACTCCTCCACACAGACTGCTCCTGTCCTCCACACAGTCTGCTCCTCTCCTCCACACAGACTGCTCCCCTACTCCACGCAGACTGCTCCCCTACTCCACGCAGACTGCTCCCCTCCTCAACACAGACTGCTCCCCTCCTCCACACAGACTGCTCCTCTCCACCACACAGACTGCTCCCCTCCTCCACACAGACTGCTCCCCTCCTCCACACAGACTGCTCCTCTCCTCCACACAGACTGCTCCCCTCCTCCACACAGACTGCTCCCCTCCTCCACACAGACTGCTCCTCTCCTCCACACAGAATGCTCCTCTCCTCCACACAGAATGCTCCTCTCCTCCACACAGCCTGCTCCTCTCCTCCACACAGACTGCTCCCATTCACCACACAGACTGCTCCCCTCCTCCACACAGACTGCTCCCCTCCTCCACACAGACTGCTCCCCTCCTCCACGCAGACTGCTCCCCTCCTCCACGCAGACTGCTCCCCTCCTCCACGCAGACTGCTCCCCTCCTCCACGCAGACTGCTCCCCTCCTCCACACAGACTGCTCCCCTCCTCCATACAGACTGCTCCTCTCCTCCACACAGAATGCTCCTCTCCTCCACACAGACTGCTCCTCTCCTCCACACAGACTGCTCCTCTCCTCCACACAGACTGCTCCTCTCCACCACAGACTGCTCCCCTCCTCCACCTAGACTGCTCCCCTCCTCCACACAGACTGCTCCTCTCCTCCACACAGACTGCTCCTGTCCTCCACACAGTCTGCTCCTCTCCTCCACACAGACTGCTCCCCTTCACCACACAGACTGCTCCCCTTCTCCACACAGACTGCCCCCCTCCTCCACACAGACTGCCCCCCTCCTCCACACAGACTGCTCCCCTCCTCCACGCAGACTGCTCCCCTCCTCCATGCAGACTGCTCCCCTCCTCCAGACAGACTGCTCCTCTCCTCCACACAGACTGCTCCCCTTCTCCACACAGACTGCCCCCCTCCTCCACACAGACTGCTCCCATCCTCCACGCAGACTGCTCCCCTCCTCCATGCAGACTGCTCCCCTCCTCCACACAGACTGCTCCTCTCCTCCACACAGACTGCTCCCCTGCTCCACATAGACTGCTCCTCTCCACCACACAGACTGCTCCCCTCCACCACACAGACTGCTCCCCTCCTCCACGTAGACTGCTCCCCTCCACCACACAGACTGCTCCCCTTCTCCACACAGACTGCTCCCCTCCACCACGCAGACTGCTCCCCTCCTCCACGCAGACTGCTCCCCTCCTCCACACAGACTGCTCCCCTCCTCCACACAGACTGCTCCCATCCTCCACGCAGACTGCTCCCCTCCTCCATGCAGACTGCTCCCCTCCTCCACACAGACTGCTCCTCTCCTCCACACAGACTGCTCCCCTGCTCCACATAGACTGCTCCTCTCCACCACACAGACTGCTCCCCTCCACCACACAGACTGCTCCCCTCCTCCACGTAGACTGCTCCCCTCCACCACACAGACTGCTCCCCTTCTCCACACAGACTGCTCCCCTCCACCACGCAGACTGCTCCCCTCCTCCACGCAGACTGCTCCCCTCCTCCACACAGACTGCTCCCCTCCTCCACACAAACTGCTCCCCTCCACCACACAGACTTCTCCCCTTCTCCACACAGACTGCTCCCCTCCTCCACACAGACTGCTCCCCTCCTCCACACAGACTGCTCCCCTCCTCCACGCAGACTGCTCCCCTCCTCCACGCAGACTGCCGCTCTCCTTCACACAGACTGCTCCCCTCCACCACACAGACTGCTCCCCTCCTCCACACAGACTGCTTCCCGACTCCACACAGACTGCTCCCCTCCTCCACACAGAATGCTCCCCTCCTCCACACAGACTGCTCCCCTCCTCCACACAGACTGCTCCCCTCCTCCACACAGACTGCTCCCCTACTCCACACAGACTGCTCCTCTCTTCCACATAGACTGCTCCCCTCCTCAACACAGACTGCTCCTCTCCTCCCTACAGACTGCTTCCCCTCCTCCACACAGACTGCTCCCCTCCTCCACACAGACTGCTCCCCTACTCCACACACACTGCTCCCCTTCTCCACGCAGACTGCTCCCCTTCTCCACGCAGACTGCTCCCCTCCTCAATGCAGACTGCTCCCCTCCTCCACACAGACTGCTCCCCTCCTCCACACAGACTGCTCCCCTACTCCACACAGACTGCTCCTCTCCTCCACACAGACTGCTATTCTCCTCAACACAGACTGCTCCTCTCCTCCACACAGACTGCTCCTCTCCTCCACACAGACTGCTCCCCTCCTACACACAGACTGCTCCCCTCCTCCACACAGACTGCTCCCCTACTCCACGCAGACTGCTCCCCTCCACCACGCAGACTGCTCCCCTCCTCCACACAGACTGATCCACTCAGTTTAATAGAGATATAGTGGAGCCACTAACTTCTCTAATGGGAGTCCTCTTCACATATAATCATTTTAATATAGACATGGATTTACGACTCAGGATACAAGATCATCATTTGTTTTAAGGGTTACATAGACAACCTATAGGCTGTAAATGGGGAGACCTAGTACATCCTCCTTACACTTTCACTGTATCTGATCAGCAGCTGCTGTCTCCATCTTCATAAGTCAATGCCTATAAATAAAGTTTTTATATTATCCTGCAGGCCATCTGTAGTGGCTACTTTTACATTGATGCCTACTGTCGAAGTGCTGAGAGAAATTTAAATGTTGAAAATTTGCTCAGAAAACCAGGAAGGGACCCAACCACTCGTTTGCCCACACATCTCGATGTAAAGGAGACACTGAAATGGGAGAAGTTTGACACGGAACCTTTTGATAGAACATCTAAACACAGTTTTCGGAATGCCCTGGAAGGTAAAGAACAAAAATAATCCAACTGGTCATTGTCATGATCTAGGGTTATGTAAACCCACTAGGCCACTCCGCCGAAGCTGAGATGCAGCTGGCCAAGTCACAGTCAATGCAAAAGCCTACACAAGGCGTTTGTAGCACAAGGGTACCTGAGATAGTCCAGACAATGTAAGAGGCTTTAGCTCGGATGGGGCTGGATGTGGCAGGTTGTGCAAGACGTGGCGGAAGACAGTAGGGGTAGCAGGTTGCGCCAGACATGGTGGATGACAGCAGGCGTAGGAGTTTGCGCCAGACGTGGCGGATGACAGCAGGTGGCACGGCACGACTCCAACACTAGACAGGCTCAGGAACAAAACACAGCACGGGATACAGGATACAGGTAGCAGGGCACGGGAACATGATAACACTAAGGGACCACTTACCATACAGACATGGGAAGACTACAACAACGCTCAGTCAAGGAACGGAAGGACAGGGCCCTTTTTATAGTTCAAGGTAATCTCGAGAATAATTAATCAATTACATATGCACGTGCGCCCCCTAGTGGACACTACAGGGCAGAGCGGCCGCATGTGCTGGAGTCTCCAGGGAGGGAGACGTCGGCAGGAAGAGAGAGGTCTGTGGACGTGAGGTAAGTGGAGGTTGCGGTCTGTGACAGTCGTCCTCTATGTTTGTGGGTGTTTGTTGCTTATGGTGGAAACGGCCTCTCTATGGAAAATTCAACAGAACATTTACTAAACTGGTAAAGGACAAGCTGATTTAGAGATGTGTCTAACATTTGGATGGTTTATATGCAGTAGATAATTATTCCACTTCTGCTCATTCCACTCAGGATTTTTAAACCCTTTGGATGGGACGACCATGGAGGAAAACATGCACAATATGTTTCATGACTATATTGGGGGTACGATGGGTCAGGTCCCAATATCAGCCAATGACCCAATCTTTGTATTACACCATGCCTACATTGATAAGTAAGTCACTGTTCTCATTATTATTCAGTTTGTTATTTTTGAATAATTTTATTATAATATCGAGGTAACATGTACTTCTTGCTTCTTGAGGTTCCTCCATCTATAGCACATTTCCTGCACTCACTCCTTTTCTATCCCTGACACCACTAACATGCGGATATTCACTCAGATTATGTTCTGATATGACCACTTCAACTCCCTTCCCAGTGGTAAGATGTCTACAAGACTATAAAACTCCGGTTACCACTCATCCACCTGTCACTCATCTAACCGAAAATAACCTAGCAAATAAAGTTGTACATCTTACAGGTTACTCACAGAACTTCCTGCAATCATGCTCATCCAGACATTTATGTAATCTCTAGGTACTAATCTAAGAGACATTGCCACTCTACATATGGCCTTCTCTTCACTATTACCTTAATCTCCTCTTCATATCTCCTGCACCTCTACCTCCTCTATTTCATCGCCTCTTCACAACCTCTCCTCCAGGACATCTCCTGCACCTCTATACACTCCATTGTCTTCATGACCTCTCCTCCAGAAATTCTCCTGCACCTCTACCTCCTCTATCTTCATCACCTCTTCATGACCTCTCCCCCAGGACATCTCCTGCACCTCTATACACTCCATTGTCTTCATTACCTCTCCTCCAGAAATTCTCCTGCACCTCACCTCCTCTATCTTCATCACCTCTTCACTACCTCTCCGCCAGCACTTCGCCTGCACCTCTACCTCCACTATCTTCATCACTTCTTCATGTCTTCTCCTCTAGGACATCTCCTGCACCTCTATACACTCCACTATCTTCATCACTTCTTCATGAATTCTCCTCCAGGACATCTCCTGCACCCCTTCCCTCCTCTATCTTCATCACCTCTTCATTACCTCTCCTCCAGGATATCTCCTGCACCTCTACCTTCTCTATCATCATCACCTCATTTCAAATTCTCCTCCAGGACATCTCCTGCACCTCTACCCTCCACTATCTTCATCACTTCTTCATGTCTTCTCCTCTAGGACATCTCTTGCACCTCTATACACTCCACTATCTTCAACACTTCTTCATGAATTCTCCTCCAGGACATCTCCTGCACCCCTTCCCTCTATCTTCATCACCACTTCATGACCGCTCCTCAAGGACATCTCCTTCACCTCTACCTCCTCTATCTTCATCACCTCTTCACTACCTCTCCGCCAGCACTTCTTCTGCACCTCTACCTCCACTATTTTCATCACCTCTTCACATCCTCTCCGCCAGGACATATCCTGCACCCCTTCCCTCCTCTATCTTTATCACCTTTTCACAACCTCTGCTCCAGGACATCTACTGCACCCCTTCCCTCCTCTATCTTCATCACCTCTTCACATCCTCTCCTCCAGGAAATCTCCTGCACCCCTTCCCTCCTCAATCTTCATCACCTCTTACTTCATCTCTTCTTCACAACCTCTTCTCCAGGCATTCTCCTGGACCTCTACCCTCCACTATCTTCATCACCTCTTCACAAACTTTCCTTCAGGACATCTTCTGCCCCCCCTTCCCTCCCCCTCTTCATGACCTCTCCTCCAGGACATCTCCTGCACCTCTAACCTCCACTATCTTCATTACCTCTTCACATCCTCTACTCCATGACATCTCCTGCACCTCTACCCTCCACTATCTTTATCATATCTATCTTCATCACCTCTTCATATCCTCTCCTACAGGACATCTCCAGCCCCCCTTCCCTCTACCTCTTCATGACCTCTCCTCCAGGACATCTCCTGCATCTCTACCCTCCACTATCTTCAACACCTCTTCACATCCATTCCTCCAGGAAATCTCCTGCACACCTTCCCACCTTTATGTACATACATTACATTACTTATCCTGTACTGACCCTGAGATACATCCTGTATTGTACTCCAGAGCTGCACTCACTATTCTGCTGGTGGAGTCACTGTGTACATACATTACATTACTTATCCTGTACTGATCCTGAGTTACATCCTGTATCTCTTTATTTTATATAAATTTACAAAACATAAACTGAAAAACAAATACATAACTAATTCCATATAACCAAAAAGTCACAACCCAATTCTTATAAACAAATTTTCTTATATACATCTCTGTATATGAGAAGAGAAAACTATACCAGACCCGGCCACATACACCCCACTCTTATATACTTACATCTACACTTCATCCGAAGCTAAACAATAGCTAGAATATATACAAACATCATATAAACGTCATCCAAAGTACTAACAGAAAATCCCCCGACCCGCGTCAACCAAGGGCCTAAAGAAACAACATAATAATGATGATAATAATAATAATCAAACAACATAATAATAACAAATAAAATAATAATAATAATAATAATAACAAAAACAATCCAAAATATAATAATACTAATCCCAATTTTTTATTTTTTATTTTTTATATTTTTTTTTTTTTTTTTTAATCACACTATACACATCCTGACTTTCCTTAACCTTACCCTTCTTACCTAAACTCCACCACCCCAGCCAGCATCTCGCCTCATGTCCTCTCACGTCCGCATAGTCCAGATGCTGGCCCCCACCACCACACCCAACACCCCAGCCCAGCCCCCCGCCCCATGTCCTCCCATGTCCGCATAGTCCGGGGCTGGGTCAGGCAAACCCCCCCCCCGACCCCTCCCAACCTATCTATTAACCCCCTTAAGTCTATCCCTATTCTAACAACATTTTTACAATATAATACAATACACATCACCAACTTGTCCAAATACCAAACCATATACAAAATACACCGTACCCGAAAGCACCAAGTTCGGTCGCTTGTAAACCTTTTTCCTGCCATTTCAATCCTAAACAAAACAAAAATCTTCCTGTGCTTACCTAGCCCATCACCAGATAGAGAGAAGGGAAAGCCCCCCCCCAGCACCCCCCCAGAGGCCAAGGTACCACGTCCACCGCTGCACCCTCCCTATCGCTTGCCCTATCTCCTTACCCTATTACTAGCCCTTTCTTGACCCTATTGAAAGCTGACCCTATGCTGACCCTCACCTTTCCCTTATTCCGAGCCCTATCGCTATATTTTTTTTGGTGCCTCAGCGGAACGCAGACCCCCACCTCCAGTTGAGCACCGGTGACGACCCCCCCCTCCCTCATGAAGGCAGACACATTAAGGCACCCAAAAGGAAAAGCCCCTCCAAAGACGAGAGGCTTTGGATGCTCCCAATCTGCCAACCTCCAAAGAATGCACCTTCACCAGGTCACCCATGATATTGCTAACAACCTCATCCACTAGGAGGATTTTCTTCTGGGTAGAAACTAGACATCGTGCATTCCACATAAAGTGCCTGACCACTATACTGACTAGAAACAAGGTGCAATGGTCCCTACCACCGAGGTCTCCGAACACTCCATAGGCCCACCCAGCATAGGAGAGGCTGGTTAGGCCTGGCCAACCAATGGAGGCTCCCACCCTTTTGTATACCTCTGTATTGAAAGGGCAATGAAGCAGGAAATGCTCCATGCTTTCCAGCACTCCGCCGCACTCCTCCCGGGGGCAATCCCGATCATCAGAGCTTCTGCACTTTAGATTGCCCCTCACATACAGTCTCCCATGGAAGCAACGCCAAGCCAGATCCCAAAACTTCTGGGGAATCCTCGCTGAATTTAAAAGTTTTAATCCCACCCCGAGGTCACTACTTGGGCAGTCTTTGAGCGCCAGGGGCTTCTGGAAGTGGGTCATCTGGACCCTCCTGTCAAGAAATTTTCTCGACATGGTCCTGATCTCCCACACCTCCAGACCCCACCGGCGAACAATCTTCAGCGCCAGGGTGGCATAAGCCGGGAGATGTCCGTGAGGTGTACGCAGGTCTTTCACTTGCCCTCCTCTCTCCCATTCCTGGAAGAAAGGCCGAAACCACCCCCTGCAGGAGGATATCCACCAAGGAGCCCTCTCTTGCCAGAGGTTTGCCAGGTTGATCTTAACAAAGGTGTTCACTAGGAACACCACCGGGTTAACCATACCTAACCCGCCTAGTGTCCTTGGTAGGTAAGTAACCTCCCTCTTGATTAGGTTGAGCCTGTTCCCCCATAACAGCTGGAAGAACAGGCTATAGACCCGGGTCCAGAGAGGTTCTGGCAAGATGCACACACTGCCCAGGTAAAGCAACATGGGCACCAGGTAGGCCTTGGCCAAGTGAACCCTTTCCCTCAGGGTTAAGGACCAACCCTTCCATTGGTCGACCTTCTGGGCAACTAGATTCAGCCTATCCTCCCAGTTCTTCTTGGGGTAATCACCCGGGCCAAATTCGACTCCTAAGATCTTAGCAGACCCCTGAGGCTCTGGAAGGGTGTCCGGGAGATCAAAACCAGGATCTCCTCCTCCCAGCCAGAGACTCTTGCACTTATCCCGGTTGATATTGGACCCAGATGCCAATGAGTAACGCTCCACTTCCGACATCACCCACTCTGCCTCCCCTCTCGAGGAGACAAAAATGGAGACGTCGTCTGCGTACGCAACCACCCTCTGAGTGGCCTCCGGCCCCTCCAGGCCGGCCCCGACTCCCGCCAATGGCCCACGATCGATCCTTTTAAGAAAAGGATCAATTGCGAACGCATATAGCAAAGGGCTCAAGGGACAACCCTGGCGGACACCAGACCCAACCTCAAAGGGGGTTCCAACCCAACCGTTCACCAGCGCAAAAGTCTCAGCCCCAGTGTATAAGGTCTGTAGCCAATTGACAAACCCCCCGGGTAGGCCATACCTCAGAAGGACCGACCAGAGGTACTCGTGGTCCACCCGGTCAAAAGCCTTGGCCTGGTCCAAGGACAGGATGTACCCCTGCCACCGACCAGAATTTCCCTGCTCCACTGCCTTTTTGACACTGAGGACAGCACTAAATGTGCTGCGGCCTGGAACAGAGCAATGCTGGACCGGCGAAAGGAGCCGGGATGCAAACTTCACCAGCCGATTAAACAGCACCTTTGCGAGAACCTTTCTGTCCGTATTGAGCAGCGTTATGGGACGCCAATTCTCAATACGGGTCGAGTCTTTACCCTTCGATAAAACGATCAAGGCCGACCTCCTCATTGACATTGGCAAAGTACCCGAGGAAAGGCACTCATTAAACACCTCAGTCAAGAGGGGAACTAGGGTTCCTTTAAAAGTCTTATAAAACTCGGATGTTAAGCCATCCGGCCCTGGCGATTTTTTGAGGGCAAGCCCATCAATCGCCAATCCCACTTCCTCTTCCTTGATCGAGTCTATCAAAACACCGAGAGAGGGGTCTACCCCTGGCTCAGGGATGGTTTCAGCCAGGAAAGCCGACATCTCGTCTCGGTTTGGATCTTGCTTCCCCAAGAGGTGCGAGTAGAAGAATCTGACGACCTCCAAGATCCCTGATTTGGATCTCTTCAGAGATCCTGTACTATCAATCAGTCCTGTCACAACCTTACGACTCACTGACATCTTACAGTTCCTGTAGGGGTCGGGCGAGCGGTACCTCCTGAAATCCCTCTCAAGAACTAAAGATGTGTGCCTATCATACTGACACCTCCTGAGCAAAGCTTTCACCACGGAAATCTCCTCCCCACTACCCCCGGTTGAGACCAGATGTTCGAGTTTCCTCCTCAGTTCCTGATATAGGCGGTACCTACTCATGGACCTGAGGCTCGAGAGCCTGCGGAAAAATCCTGCCACCCGGACTTTAAACAACTCCCACCACTCAGACTTAGTACCACTGAGATCCAACAAAGGTACCTGGCTCTGAAGAAAATCCTCAAAGGCCTGTCTTATCTCCGCTTCTTCCAAGAGAGTAGAATTCAGCCTCCATATACCTCTTCCCATCTGGAGGGACTCTGCAATGTTCAAAGAGAAAATAATCATACAGTGATCGGAGAACTCCACCTCAACAACGGACACTGGTGAAGAGATGGCTTCCTCGTTCAAAAAAAACCTGTCTATCCTAGACCTACAACTACCTCTACGATAGGTGAAACCCGAGTGGCCTGGGGTATGCCTGATGTGGATATCCACCAGGCGAGCATCGCTAACTATACTTTTTAATGCTACACTATCATAGGTCAATTTTTTAGAACCTCCTCTATCTCGGGGCCTCACGATAGTATTGAAGTCCCCTCCAAAGCTAACTTGTCGACCTGAAAAAAGGAAAGGCTTAATCCTCATGAAGAGACTTTTACGGTCCCATTTGCTCTGGGGTCCGTATATATTGATTAATCTTAATTCCTGTCCCCTCATGAGGACATCTAAGATCAAGCACCTCCCCATTTCTAACTCAATCATCCGTCGGCATGTTACCGGTGCGGTGAAAAGGACCGCCACTCCGCTATATGGCTCAGCCGCAAGAGACCAGTAGGAGGGCCAGCATCGCCACTCCCTCCTAGATTTAACGACGTCTGCCAAAAGTGACAGCCTGGTCCCCTGCAAAAACAAAATGTCGGCTTCAACTCGGCCAAGAAAATCAAAGGCGGCAAATCTCGCCCTATCTGACTTAATGCTGGCAACATTAATTGATGCCAGCGTCAACGGAGTGGGTGCCGCCATCATGGATGTTTGAGTTAGACGGCTTTCTTCTTCCCACCCCCCCTCTATCTGATGAGGACCCCCCTTCTTTGCCTCGCTTCTTGCAAACTGAGGAGTCCATACTCACCACCCTATTCCCATCTTCATCCCCAAGTTCCGGGTCAACCTCCCCCTCTGGGGGCAACGGCCCCTGCAGCAGGGGAGGCTCAACGACTCTAGGGTGCCCTACCATGCCCTCCCTCTTAGTATTAGAGGCTGGAATGTCCACGAGAGCATGGTATCGATCAGTAGAGTACAGGATTTACCTTCCTGGGCCAGGGCTGGGCCAGATGTATTTGGCCCTTGGGTTTTGCCCGGTGTCCCTTTTGCTGTAGACTGAGTCCTCTCTTCCTCTCCCACACTTTCATAGTGGGAGGACTGAGAGTCCTCAGCTCTCTGCTCCCTTTGGATCCTCCTCATCTCCCCATTCAATTCGGCCTCCCCAGGGGCATCAGCTTCAGGGGGGGCATCTAGATACGAATCAGAGGTCGTCCCAGTTTCCTGGAGCGCCCTCCAAATTCTCTCCTTCCTTCGCTTCTCCGTCCTTCTCTGGCGAGAAGGGGGACCCTTCTTTGCATTCTTCCCTTGCCCCTGTGCCCCATCGTCCCTGCCCGCACCCTCACCAACGGAGGCCTCCCTCCTCTCATCCTCTGCAGGTTTGGAACAAGCATTGACAACAGAGCGAGGACACCGACTGAACGGGTGACCTAAGTCACCACACAGGTTGCAGCGAATACGGTCACACGATGCGGTTAGATGACCAATCCCCCCACAATGAGCACACTTCTGCACCTTGCAACCTGCACTCAAATGTGAGGGGTCGCCACACCGATGACACAACTTCGGCTGCCCCTGGTAGAAGACAAGGATCCGATCTCTTCCCAGGAAAGCAGACGATGGTATGTGGGACACCGTCTGTCCCAGACACTTTAATTTAACCATGAACGTCCAGGCCCCTGACCAGATGCCAAACTCATCCATGTTTTTCCGTGGCATCTCTACTACCTCTCCGTACCTTCCCAACCAGGTCATGATATCAATACAAGAGAGTGACTCGTTACGGGTAAGAACGGTCACTCTCTTGGGACCACTTTGGCGAGAAATTGCTTGTGCAGCAAAGTCTCGCCAGCCAGGCTTGTCCTTCACCAGCTCGTAGTTCCCCCAGAAAACCTCAAGGCCCCCTAGGTGAACAAAGCTGATGTCAAACTCGACCGAGCCATGAGGATGTATCAAGGCAAAGATGTCACTCGCCTTGAAGCCCATCCCCAGCAGCAGCTCCACCACCCTCTTTCTGGGAGGGCACGCATCATTGCCACGCCACCGGAGACGGACCACATTCCTCCTGGCTACAGCCTGCCCGGCTGTTGGGAGCGACCACTGATCTCCTCGTTGCTCTCGGAAGGCATTTAGACCATATCTGTCTATCCAGAAAGACAGATCCTTCTGCACTCCCCCTATGGTTAGGGTTTGCTTTCCCTCTCTTAAAGCGTCCAAGAGACGTTGTTGCAAGTTACCGTCCCCGGACCTTGAGGATGAAGATGGGTGGGCCCGCTGTCCCCCCGCTGCGACACCAGCATAAGACCTGCCGGATGTCACAGCAAGAGGAGCGCCAGGCCCATTGCCCCTGGTTGATACCCCATCCCCACCACCCACCAACTCACCACCTACAGACACAGCACTCAACACCCCATTACCAGCAGACACTCCAACAACTTTATTTACAGACACCTGCATACCCCCAGCAGTTTCCACATTCACAGCCGCAACTTTTTTATTTAACCCACCAGGTCCCCCTGCAGTCATCCTTCTGGCCAGGCCTGGTTCTATGTTATGTATTTTTTCTGTACATTTTGCTTTATTAGACACTGCTTCAGTCTCCGCATCATCAGGCACCTTTGCAGGGACGCCACCAGATGTTATAAGCGATGTCCCCGCTGTGCCCTCCGCCTCATTAACCTCCATCTGTTCTATGCGCGGAACATTTTTGGGAAAGGGGCCACCGTCGCCCCTGACGCCAGCAGCCCCCTTCTCGCCTACACCACTTTTCAGCGATGCGGATGAAGGAGCCACTGACGTCACTGGAGCCGCCTCTGGCGCCGGACCACTCCCCCCTCCCACAGAGGAGTGGCCAACAGAGCCGGAGCCCCCTCTGTGACCGCCCTTGTCGGGAACGTCTGACAGCTTTACTGCGACACCGACAGACTTCCGGCTTTCAGACACCACATCCGGTTTCTGGTTTACCCGTTCTCCCGACCCCTGACTCGCATCAAAGACCAGTTTCCCGGGCTCGCCATTCACCGGACACGGGGACACACCCCCTGGCGTCACCAGGCCACCAGTACCGCCCCCTTTGCAGGGGTTGGCGTCCGGCGCCATTTTGACCACCACGTGTTCTAATGCCGGACCCGTAACACTCTCCCCGCATTCCCGCTCCAGCCCCACTGCAGAGGCTTGAGCTGGGGGTCTTGCGGGACCTGTGCCCTGATCCTGACTTTCATCTGGCTCAGAGCACAGGAAGGATCTTGCTGTATACACAAGTTTAAATGAACCTTTAGCAGATTTTTTTTCCTTTTCCTTTTTTTTCTTCTTAAATTTTTTTTTCTTTTCCTTTTCCTCCTCTGCGGGTAACTCCGCACCAAAACAAAATCCCTGGAAGGACACCGGTGACTCCACATTACGGATCTGAGTGAGTAATCCTGGAGGCCGCTCACTGTCAGTTTCAAAACACTCCTAATTATTCCCAGCTGTGAGTCCACCCTCCTCCTCCTCACTGCTCCTGGGTGCCTCAGAATCTGTGCCTTCTCTGGACTTTACATTCTCACTCTCCATTGCCTCCACCACATTTTCCTTTGCTGTGTCTTCCTCCATACATTCTATTTTTATAGGTGCTGCCATCTCGGCAAACCTCTCTTCGTTTTTTAATTTTTCTCCAAACACCCCTCCGCCTGCCACAATCTCATCACGTCTTTCTTCCACTTCTTTTATTTCCTCCAACAAGGATTTCACAGTGAAACGGTATCGGGACCTCTTACCTCCTGAGGCTTTTGCAGCCCTTCCTCTGGCGACCGCCAAGTCCGCACGGAGCCGTTGCAGCGACTTCCTGAGGTCCCGATACTCCTCCAACCGCATAGCCATATGGGAGCTGAAGTTCTCCACCGTCTCTCCGGTCCTCAGCTGTCCCCATTCCTCCACACGACCGTCATCCAAATGTCCGGACAGTGCTGGTCCTTCTCCAGACGACAAAACCTCTATCACCATGCCGGACCGCGTCTCCATACCCTTATCCAGGGTTCCAGCCACGGGGGGAGCCAGGATAGCCTTGCCCCGAGATGATCTCCTCACCCCCGCGACCGTTTGCATATTCCCAGCCAGCTGGGATGACCCTCTACCCCCCGCTGGCATGCTCCGGGAGGTAGAGGTCTGAGGCTCCATCCTAGGATGGAACCCCCCTCAGGGTACTTTCCAAGCCCAGGCAGATGGTATGAGGCCTGGGCAGATAGGATAAGGAAAGTCCCTGGATCCAAGGCCTGCACGGAAGTCTCAGCAGCTCTCTCCACACGTTCTACTCCACCCACTCCAGAGCTGCACTCACTATTCTGCTGGTGTAGTCACAATAAGATGTTAGTCATTTGACTGGAGTTAGTGATGGAGGAGCAGGCACTGGGCTTTGCTTCTAACTTCACACTAAATACCACATTACATTGTTTATAATTGCTCATTCATCCCTCTTATTTCTTTTCTTTTAGGTTGTTTGAAGATTGGATACAGAAAAACAATGCAAGTTCAGACACTTACCCGGAAAACATTCATCCGGGGCATGAACCACGAGAGTGCGCTATGCCCTTTTTCCCCTGCGTGACCAACAAACATTTGCTCCAGACATCTATAAACTATGGATACAAGTATAAATAGAAGCGGCGCTATCATCAGGACTGTGTTCACACCATGAATTCAATAAGAATATTACAAATGTAAATCTAAAATCTTGAGCTTGAACTTGGAATCACTTTAGAAATGGAACAAAAAATATGAAAAGAATGAGAAGAAGTTATTGATCTGGAAAATTCTGCTTTATTTGTCACAATATGACCGGTGTTTTAATTGTTCGGACCAATTACGTCTCCTATCTGTGGGCAGCATTAAATAAAGTAAGAGGAGCTGAGCTCAGGGGGTTATATTTTTCTATTATTCAATTCAGCAATTTCATTATAAATTATGTTTTAACGCTGCCAGAACGAAAAGAAAAAAGCCCTGAGAATCATGCCCCTCCCCCACACACAGTGATTGACAGCTCTACAAGCATACCTCCCAACATCCTGGATTCAGCAAGACAGTCCCGGATTCTGGGCAGAGACCCGGGCGACTGGTATGTCCCGGCATCAACTGTTTCTGCATTTTGCGGACGCAAACACAGTTGAATTGCTGCACAGTCAGCTCCCCGCTTCAGCATTAGTACAGAGCGGAGGAGCAGAGAGAACTCCTCCCCTTATAGAGTATACACCGGGCACAACGCTACTTTAAGCACTGAGCCCGAGGAAGCCCTTGACGTCACTGTCCGTGTCTGGACAGTGATGTCAGGCTTTCAACTATAGAGTCCCCGGCCACAGCAATGCAATCACTCTGGCCGGGTCACCTGTCTAGGGAAAGCCCTTGACATTTTTGTCCATATATGGACAGTGACATCAGAGGCTCCCCCAGGAGTGGAATCCCCTTCCAGAGCTTTACTGACATTCTGGCAGTGGATTCCGCTCCTAGAGGTAACCGCTGACGTTACTGTCCATATACGGAAAGACACATAAGGGGTTTCCTCTAGGAGCGGATTCCCCAGCCAGAGCGTTGGTTACACTGTGGCCGGGGACAGGGCCGCCATCAGAAATTTCTGGGCCCCATACAGCCAAGGAGTCTGGGGCCCCCCTCACTATTGGGGCGGGCACAAAGTAAAGGGGTGGGAGGTAAGGCAGCAGTGAAAAGCAAACTAGTAGGAGATGTCTTTGGAGGGGCAGGGCAGAGCTAGCTGGTGGGTATCAGGGGGCAAGGTGGAGAAACTAAGTGCCAGGGCTCAGCGAGGGAAGGAGGAGGGGATTTCTAGGAGAACAGAAAGTGGCATGGGTGGCGACACCGGGCATGAGGGCGCCCGTGCTGCCCGTCGGAAAAGGCCCCCCATGGCCGGCGGCGTACTATAGCAGAGCAGGGAGGTATCTCCCTGCACTGCAATCATACTAGCGCCACTGTAGATCCCTGAAGGAGCGAAATCCCTGTGTGGCCGGGGATTCCGCTCCTGGAGCGATCCGCTTGATGTCTCTGTCCGTATATGGACAGTGACATCAGGGGCAACTCCTGAAGGGGCATCCCCGTTTACAGCATTTCCGACTCAGTGATTCCACTCCAGGAGAAGCCCTTGATGTCATTGTAAATAAATGGACACAGACTACAGGGGCTTCTCCTGGAGTGGAATCCCCGGTCACAGCGTCGGCAAGACTGTGGACTGGGATTCTGCTTCAGGAGTTGCCTCTGATGTCACTGTCCATATACGGACAGAGACATCAAGCGAAGCGCTCCAGGAGTGGAATCCCCGGCCACAGGGGGATTCCGCACTTTCAGGGAGCTACAGTGCCACTATCTACAGGAACGGGGGGTGCTATCTACAAGGGGGCTGTGTGGCACTTCCTGCAAGGGGGCTGTATGGCACTACCTACCATGGGGCTGTGTGGCAATACCTACCAGGTGGCTTTGTGGCACTACCTAGCAGGGGGCTGTGTGGCACTACCTACAAGGGGGCTGTGTCGTACTACCTACAGGGGGCTGTGTGGCACTATCTACAGGGGGCTTTGTGGCACTACCTACAAGGGGACTGTGTGGCACTATCTACAGGGGACTGTGTGGCACTACCTACAAGGGGGCTGTGTGGCACTATCTACAGGTGGCTGTGTGGCACTACCTACAAGGGGGCTGTATGGCACTATCTACAGGTGGCTGTGTGGCACTACCTACAAGGGGGCTGTGTGGCACTATCTACAGGTGGCTGTGTGGCACTATCTACAGGGGGCTGTGTGGCACTACCTACAAGGGGGCTGTGTGACACTATCTATAGGGGGAATCTGTGAGTGACGGGACGATGGTTATTTTACTGTGAGTGGGGGGCTGATGGTCATTTTACTGTGAGTGGGGGGGCTGATGGTCATTTCACTGTGAGTGGGGGGCTGATGATTATTTTACTGTGAGTGGGGGGCTGATGATTATTTTACTGTGAGTGGGGGGCCGATGATTATTTTACTGTGAGTGGGGGGCTGATGGTCTTCAAGTGGTTTCCACCTCTGAGCTCCAATTGAAATTAATAGGAGGCAGACAATACATGTGGCGCCCGTTTTGAGCTTTTTTTCCTGCGCCTTTTGCATTTGCTTCAACAGCTTAAAAAAAACGCAAACAAAAAAAAAGGTCAAATAACGCTGTCACCTCCTGAAAGAATTTTGAGGCAGATTTTTTTTGCCTTACAAAAATCGTTGTGTGAACATACCCTATGAGTGTAGTGCTTGTTTTTAGCCATTTTCTGTCTTTCTCTAAAGTAGGGGTGCCCTGAGGAAATTCTCTTTTTCCAGTGGTGCCTCGAGTCCGAAAATGTTGGGAAACTCTGTACTAGGCTATAGGATCACCCCGGCCGACGCAAGGATCCCGTCGTGGAGCAGCTCAGTTCATCGTGGGAACGGGGCCTAGCTAAGTACAACTTGTTTTGTTTGTTTGGGGGCACTGTCTACAAGGAAGGGGTGGGGGGCTGTATGGCACGATCTACAAGGGGAGGTGGGGATTTATGGCACTGTCTACAAGGAGGAGGTGGGGGCTGTATGGCACTGTCTACATGAGGGAGGTGGGGGGGCTGTATGGCACTGTCTACATGAGGGAGGTGGGGGGTGGGGTTGTATGGCACTGTCTACATGAGGGGGGTGGGAGGCTGTATGGCACGATCTACAAGGGGGAGGTGGGGGGCTGTATGCCACTGTCTGCATGAGGGAGGTGGGGGCTGTATGGTACTGTCTACAAGGGGGAGGGGTGGGGCTTTATGGCACTGTCTGCGAGGAGGTGGGGGCTGTATGGCACTGTCTACATGAGGGAGGTGGGGGATGTATGGCACTTTCTACAAGGGTGAGGTGGGGGCTGTATGGCACTGTCTACATAAGGGAGGTGGGGGCTGTATGGTACTGTCTACAAGGGGGAAGTGTGGGGATTTATGGCACTGTCTACAAGGAGGAGGTGGGGGCTGTATGGCACTGTCTACATGAGGGAGGTGGGGGGGCTGTATGGCACTGTCTACATGAGGGAGGTGGGGGGGCTGTATTGCACGATCTACAAGGGGGAGGTGGAGGATGTATGGCGCTGTCTAAAGGAAGGCTGTATGGCACAATCTACAGGTGGCACTACCAACAGAGGGGCTGTGTGTGGCAGGAAGGGGAGGGGGGCATTATACTGTGTGGGGGCCACTAAGCGGACATTATACTCTGTAGGGGCACTACTGGGGGCAATATACTGTGTGTGGCACTTAGGGGGCATTATACTATACCTTTGTCTATGTAAACCTTTGAGTGTGCTTTTTGTTGTTTTACCACTCTGTTTGGTGCTACTTTGTAAATACTTTTTTAAAATATATATCTTTACTTTATGAGATACGGAGCAGCTGTATCATGCACTGAAACCTTTATCTCTGAGGTCAGCGGGACTGACTGGTTCAGTGTCAGCGGGTCCTGCGTGTCCCTGTTCATAATTTAGATTTGATCGATAACAGGTGGATCCAGATCTCAGCGCACGATACAGCTGCTCTGTATACAGGATACAAAGTAGCTGTATCACATAAAGTAAAAAATTATTTTTAATAAAAAATATTTACAAAGTTTCATAACACACACTAATAAACTTTTTTGTATAAAAAAAAAAGGGTGTACATAGCCTTAAAGATCTCTCCGCCTTCCCCAGGTATCCGCTCTCCTTCCTCTACCCCTCCCTTCAGACATCCTCTTTTCTCCCAATTATCATCCCCCTAGTATAATGTCTCCTTCAGTGTCATCCACCCTCCATTATTATCTCCTCCCCACTACACCATCATCTCCCTGTCCCCACTGTCATCCAACTCCCCCCCCCCCCCCCATAGAATGCAAGTGTCTTACCCAGGACTGTATGATCCTCCGGACACTGAAGCACCGCATTGTATCACTAGCAGCAGGACAATAAACCTGTCTTCTCCCTCTGACACACAGCCCAGGAGATAAGAGGCAAGAACTGCTACTAGCGATACAAGAGTATGAAGCAGAGCTGAGAGAGTATAGTGTGACATGGGTAACACTGCTTTATATTGTGGGGATGTGATGTGAGGAGGCTCCGGGCAGCAGCAGCCTACAGACAGACATTACATAGTGACACAGACATTACATACTGTACACACTGTGTCTCAAGTCTTCTTCTTCTTCTTCTGCTGCTGCTGCTTGTCGCCTCCACTGCATTCAAACCTCCCGCCACCTTCATGACGTCTCCTCCACACACGCTGTCACGCCGATGTGGAGCAGGAGGAGAGACGGTCTCTATGTGAAAAGCGGGCCCTTATGATTTTACTGTGATGCAAAAAATGGTCACCGGCTCTTTGATGGGACCTGTTCCTTTCACCAAAGTGAAATCATAAGGGCCTGTGAGCAAATGCAATCCGGCAGTGGAGCACGGGCTCCCGTTTTTTAAAAATTTTGACCAGGTCCCTGACAGCAGTACCGGCAGTACTGCCCTGATGGCGGCCATGGCTGGGGTTCCACTCCAGAGGGAGCCCCTGACGTCAATGTCCTTAATAACTGAAAGTCAGGACACCCTCATACACATTACATGGTGGGACGACATTCATCTCATGTGTATGGCCATCTTATGAGGTAGAAGATGAAAGTCAGGACACCCTCATACACATTACATGGTGGGACGACATTCATCTCATGTGTATGGCCATCTTATGAGATAGAAGCTGAAAGTCAGGACACCCTCATACACTTTACATGGTCGGACGACATTCATCTCATGTGTATGGCCATCTTATGAGGTAGAAGATGAAAGTCAGGACACCCTCATACACATTACATGGTCGGACGACATTCATCTCATGTGTATGGCCATCTTATGAGGTAGAAGCTGAAAGTCAGGACACCCTCATACACATTATATGGTGGGACGACATTCATCTCATGTGTATGGCCATCTTATGAGGTAGAAGCTGAAAGTCAGGACACCCTCATACACATTACATGGTGGGACGACATTCATCTCATGTGTATGGCCATCTTATGAAATAGAAGATGAAAGTCAGGACACCCTCATACACATTACATGGTGGGACGACATTCATCTCATGTGTATGGCCATCTTATGAGATAGAAGATGAAAGTCAGGACACCCTCATACACATTACATGGTCGGACGACATTCATCTTATGTGTATGGCCATCTTATGAGGTAGAAGATGAAAGTCAGGACACCCTCATACACATTACATGGTGGGACGACATTCATCTCATGTGTATGGCCATCTTATGAGGTAGAAGCTGAAAGTCAGGACACCCTCATACACATTACATGGTGGACGACATTCATCTCATGTGTATGGACACCTTATGAGGTAGGAGATGAAAGTCAGGACACCCTCATACACATTACATGGTCGGACGACATTCATCTTATGTGTATGGCCATCTTATGAGGTAGAAGATGAAAGTCAGGACACCCTCATACACTTTACATGGTCGGACGACATTCATCTCATGTGTATGGCCATCTTATGAGGTAGAAGATGAAAGTCAGGACACCCTCATACACATTACATGGTGGACGACATTCATCTCATGTGTATGGACACCTTATGAGGTAGGAGATGAAAGTCAGGACACCCTCATACACATTACATGGTCGGACGACATTCATCTCATGTGTATGGCCATCTTATGAGGTAGAAGCTGAAAGTCAGGACACCCTCATACACATTACATGGTGGGACGACATTCATCTCATGTGTATGGCCATCTTATGAGGTAGAAGCTGAAAGTCAGGACACCCTCATACACATTACATGGTGGGACGACATTCATCTCATGTGTATGGCCATCTTATGAAATAGAAGATGAAAGTCAGGACACCCTCATACACATTATATGGTCGGACGACATTCATCTCATGTGTATGGCCATCTTATGAGGTAGAAGCTGAAAGTCAGGACACCCTCATACACATTACATGGTGGGACGACATTTATCTCATGTGTATGGCCATCTTATGAGGTAGAAGATGAAAGTCAGGACACCCTCATACACATTACATGGTGGGACGACATTCATCTCATGTGTATGGCCATCTTATGAGGTAGAAGATGAAAGTCAGGACACCCTCATACACTTTACATGGTCGGACGACATTCATCTCATGTGTATGGCCATCTTATGAGATAGAAGATGAAAGTCAGGACACCCTCATACACATTACATGGTGGGACGACATTCATCTCATGTGTATGGCCATCTTATGAAATAGAAGATGAAAGTCAGGACACCCTCATACACATTACATGGTCGGACGACATTCATCTTATGTGTATGGCCATCTTATGAGGTAGAAGATGAAAGTCAGGACACCCTCATACACTTTACATGGTCGGACGACATTCATCTCATGTGTATGGCCATCTTATGAGGTAGAAGATGAAAGTCAGGACACCCTCATACACATTACATGGTGGACGACATTCATCTCATGTGTATGGACATCTTATGAGGTAGAAGATGAAAGTCAGGACACCCTCATACACATTACATGGTCGGACGACATTCATCTCATGTGTATGGCCATCTTATGAGGTAGAAGCTGAAAGTCAGGACACCCTCATACACATTACATGGTGGGACGACATTCATCTCATGTGTATGGCCATCTTATGAGGTAGAAGCTGAAAGTCAGGACACCCTCATACACATTACATGGTGGGACGACATTCATCTCATGTGTATGGCCATCTTATGAAATAGAAGATGAAAGTCAGGACACCCTCATACACATTATATGGTCGGACGACATTCATCTCATGTGTATGGCCATCTTATGAGGTAGAAGCTGAAAGTCAGGACACCCTCATACACATTACATGGTGGGACGACATTTATCTCATGTGTATGGCCATCTTATGAGGTAGAAGATGAAAGTCAGGACACCCTCATACACATTACATGGTGGGACGACATTCATCTCATGTGTATGGCCATCTTATGAGGTAGAAGATGAAAGTCAGGACACCCTCATACACTTTACATGGTCGGACGACATTCATCTCATGTGTATGGCCATCTTATGAGATAGAAGATGAAAGTCAGGACACCCTCATACATATTACATGGTGGGACGACATTCATCTCATGTGTATGGCCATCTTATGAGGTGGCACTATCTACATGGGGCACTGTGGCATTATCTGCAGAGGGCATTGTGGCACCATCTACAGAGGGCACGGTGGCATTATCTACAGAGGGCAATGTGGTATTATCTTGGGGGTGGCACTATTTACAGAAGGCACTGTGGCATTATCTACAGAGGGCCCTGTGGCACTATCTACATGAAGCAGTATGTAGCACTATCTACACGAGCAGTGTGTGGCAATATCTACAGGGGGTTGTGTGGCACTATCTACAGGTGGCACTGTGGCACTATCTACAGGGGGCACTGTGGCATCATTTACAAGAAGCAGTGTGTGACAATATCTACAGGGAGCAGTGCGTGACACTATCTACTGGGAGCAGTGTGGAGCACCAACTACAAGGGGCACTGAGTGTGGCACTATCTACGCTGGTTTTTATGCTGCCAGTAGTGGTCAGCACATATCACCTCGCACTAGTGATAAAGTGAGACATCACCTGCCTGTAAACAACCAGATAACTAGAGAGATACCGGCCCCCATAGTAGTTGTCAGACAAACTAGTGCAGACATTTTAATTTGTTTATATGTATGCAGAAATTCTGGGAAGAAAGCCACGCCCAAATAGTTACACCCACCAGATAAACCACTCCCATATAAGACACACCCACCAAAGAAGCCACACGCTAAGTGTCCCTGGGGAAATAAATCTAATGTTGGCAACTATGTACTAGACTAATACCCAATGTCTGAGGTAAATGTGTACAGGTGTATAAAGTGATAAATCTCAATATTATGTCCCGGAAGCTCCACACAAAGGTTTCTACTGTGTCTTCTGATGAGAGAAAGAATATAACCCCCTCCCCCATAGTTAACACTCATATTATCTCCTATAAAAAAAGGACTTTTACCAGCTTAAACCCATACAATTGCATATAGACATGAATTCATGAGTTCAGGGTCCCCCTATCCAATATGATATCCCATGCTGCTCAACACTCCCGGTACCCCCACCATAAATTAACAGAGAAGTTATAATGAGTAGAAGAATTTATTGCATCATTAAATCAAAAGACGTTCAATGGGAATATTCCCACAGATCACAATGTCCCCACATATGATACTGATATAATATTCCCACACTGATTATTACAAAGCTTTATCATTGAGCAAGCACAGAAATAAGGACATCTCCCCAAACATATTGTAGCAACACCCCCGCTGAGAAAAATAACCCTAAACATGTGATCTCCATTCTGCCATCACTTCACTAACATTTTACTATTATCTTCTAAATTATCCATCACACAAAATAATGAGGAACACTGGAGCAATGAACCTGAGGTCCTTCCACCCATGAGCACTCACAGCACTGAGGTCATGAAGTGGTGACCACACAACAAATCTGGAACAGTCCATCTATCATGACAGATCTTCTGTGTTACAATATAAAGTTCTTCTTTATGTTCCTGGTGTAGATCCAGAAATAGTGGTGTAGGACTATGGGAAGTCAATGTCCAAAGAGTCCAGTTGTGAAGGTGAAGAACCACGTGGTCTTGTAAGTCTCATCAGATCTTCATTTGTCAGGGTCATATTCATGGATCCTTGTGTGGTGGAAGGAAGCATCAATATATCTGGTGAATGTCATGTTGGGTAGAAGAAGGCTCAGCAGATGATCACTCAGGTGTGATGGGCTTCAGGGAGTTCACTTTGTCCCCCCAGCCATAAGAGTGGTAGTTTGATAAATCTTCTCCAGCCACAGTGACCATCCTATCACCTTTATAATATTCTCCAGAGTACAGGATCCAGGCTCCGCTGACGTCCTTGTGGGATGAGGTCATGTTAGCAAGACGGGAGCTTCTTAATTCATTTTCAGCATTCTCCAGGTAAACAGATCTTCCTCCATAGCAGACATGTTCGTATAGCGTTATCTTGGGCTGATAGAGGCCGCCTTTAACAAGCCGAGCAGAGCTGATCTTATTGGCCCAGCTTGGAATAGAAGGGTAGTGTCCTTCAGAGAAGCACTCAAAGTTTCCCGTGTAATGGTAATTGACATTAGAAAACACAGTCCAAGGATCTTCATGAACCTTAAGGGACTGGGCTTTCTGGAGGAAATGAACAGTGGAGAGATCAGAATTATCTCTGTCCAAAGACACAGACTCTCCTTTGAAGTTTGGAAACTCAAAGAGCTCGAGTGTGTTCATGATGGTTCTTCTTGTGGAGAAGTTACAGCGTTCTCTGGAGTCTGAGTCTTTTCTTCAAGGTGGTTCCCTCACATATTATATAGGCTTCACCTTGGGTGTTGCCTGGTAGATCTACATGGGATTTACTTCCTCCTCCTACTTCTCAAGGAATTCTCAGGTTAGTACTGAATTCCTCAAGTTTACAAGACTCTGAAGATTTCATAACTGACCATCAAAGATGATGGATTTGGAGCTATAACTTGTCCCATATGAATCAGACGCCTCTCGATCCTTCCAATGTCATTCTATCACATTCTATTCTACGTCCAGTAATGTGAGTCTTCAGTGTCTCAATGGTCAACAGCACAAATGTGTTACTTTAAAAGGGTATTTCCACAATCAACAATTATCACCTATCCACAGGATAGATGATAATTGTCTGATTGCTGGGACTCCCACCAATCATCTGAACAGGGGTTTTGAACCCCCAGATCCTCCTCACTGCTCAAATGCAGTGAGGATGATATTAAATGGAGTTCCCGTCAAGCATGCGTACTGCTGCTCCATTCAGAGTCTATGAGAATGACGGGAACAGCCGAATACAGCGCTTGCCAAACGAGTGTCTTTCCCTAAGAAATCCCAGTTGGGATATTTACTATTCTTATAAATGTAAGGTTTTTAGAGCACATGTGTAATGACGGGGTAGGGAGACAGACAGGTGAGCCCTAATCTACCCGCCACTCAGTCCCTGCCTACTTGCAACGGCCCGTCCTAGGCGACGGCGTACAACTGGGCGACGGTCCCTACGCTCAATAAGTGCACGACAGACAAACAGACAAGGGTACACAGAAGCTAAGGGAAATGGGGCAGTTGCCCACGGCAACACAGTGAGCAACAAGAGTGGTGAACGAGCCGAGTCAAACCAGGAGTGTACGAGGTACAAATCGCAGAGCAGGAGCGTAGTCAGTAAAGCCAGGGTCAAAAATGAAGCAAGGTCAATAATCATAGCAGGAGCAGCAGTGCCAGGAAACAGAAAAGAATCACAGGCAAAGGAGGAGCAGGAAATGCAGGTATAAATAGACAGAGGGCGGGAGCTAGCTCCGTCTGGCCAGGCTGTGATAGGCTCTTCCACTCCTCAGCCTCCCAGCCTGACTGGTAGAAGATTGTGTCACTCTCTCAGACTTAGGAACAGGTGCAGACTGATTACCCACGGGCATCGACACAGAAGCTGTGTCTGGCAGATCCTTTACAACATGTTGATCAAATTGTGTGAACCCACCTGCCATGGCAAGGCGACCTCATAGAGATGGACCCTAACCTAAAAAGACTCAAATATATATACACTGAGTATAATAATACATACACATACTATACACAATAACCTAGGCCTTGGCCCATAAATTAACCTAGGATAAGTAGGAACCAGCTCCATTTTAATTAAAACCAGCCTGGGACAGATGGGAGGAGTGCACGACATAGATGAAGATCGACATCGACATCTACTGTCATCCCTGATATAAAGCTTCTAGGGCCTGACGCCTCTGCACATTTCCTCCTTCTCTATTATCATACCTTGTGTTCCCTAAATTATTCCTTGGAAACATATATGTATATATTTATCTTTTTGCTATATCGCTAAATTTTGTAAAATTATACAATAAAACACTTCCCCATTTAACCTTCATTAGTACTCCAATCCTAATTGCTATGGGGGCACATGACTACATCAACCATAGCTTTAAGCTACTGTGCATGTGTGTACATTACAGCACGGATAGCGGTCAGCATGAGGCCACATCATAGATAGAGATTATCAGGAAGTCACATCCTGGACAGCGATCATCTGGACGTCACATCCTGGACAGAGATTTTCAGGAGGTCACATCATGGACAAAGATCATGAGGAGGTCACATCAAGGACAGCGGTCAGCATGAGGTCACACCACAGACAGTGGTCTTCAGGAGGCCACATCATGGACAGAGATCATCAGGTAGTTGCATCATGGAAAGCGATCATCTGAAGGTCACATCCTTGACAGAAAATTTCAGGAGGTCACATCATGGACAGAGACCAACAGGAGCTCACATAATGGACAGCGATCATGAGGAGGTCACATCCTGGACAGTGATGATCAGGCTGTCACATCAGGGAAAGCGATCATCAGGAGATCACATCCTGGACAGAAATCATCTGAAGGTCACATCCTGGACAGTTGTCGGAAAGGTGGTCACATCATAGACAGCGATCATCAGGAGGTCACATCATGGACAATGATCATCATGAGATCACATTATGGACAGTGATCATCACAAGGTTACTTCATAGACAGCGATCATCAGGAGGTCACATCATGAACAGTGATCATCAGGTGGTCACATTGTGAATAGTGATTATCAGGAGGTCACATCATGAACAGTGATCATCAGGAGGTCACATCATGAACAGTGATCATCAGGAGGCCACATCATGAACAGAGATCAACAGGAGGCCACATCATGAACAGTGATGATCAGGCGGTCACATCAGGGAAAGCAATCATCAGGAGGTCACACCATGGACAGCGATCATCGGGAGATCACATCCTGGACAGCAATCATCTGAAGGTCACATCCTGGACAGTTGTCGGAAGGTGGTCACATCATAGACAGCGATCATCAGGTCACATCATGGACAATGATCATCATGAGATCACATTATGGACAGTGATCATCACGAGGTTACATCATAGACAGCAAACATCAGGAGGTCACATCATGAACAGTGATCATCAGGAGGTCACATCATGAACAGTGATTATCAGAAGGTCACATCATGAACAGTGATCATCAGGTGGTCACATTATGGACAGTGATCATCAGGTGGTCACATCATAAACAGTGATCATCAGGAGGTCACATCATGAACAGTGATTATCAGGAGGTCACATCATGAACAGTGATCATCAGGTGGTCACATTATGGACAGTGATCATCAGGTGGTCACATTATGGACAGCGATCATCAGGAGGCCACATCATCAACAGTGATCAGCAGGAGTACACATCATGAACAGTGATTATCAGGAGTACACATCATGAACAGTGATCATCAGGAGTACACATCATGAATAGTGATCATCAGGAGGCCACATCATAAACAGTGATCATCAGGAGGCCACATCATGAACAGTGAACATCAGGAATACACATCATGAACAGTGATTATCAGGAGTACACATCATGAACAGTGATTATCAGAAGGTCACATCATGAACAGTGATCATGAGGAGGTCACATCATGAACAGTGATGATCAGGAGTACACATCATGAACAGTGATCATCAGGAGTACACATCATGAACAGTGATCATCAGGAGGTCACATCATGGACAGCGATCATCAGGAGTACACATCATGAACAGTGATTATCAGAAGGTCACATCATGAACAGCGATCATCAGGAGTACACATCATGAACAGTGATTATCAGGAGTACACATCATGAACAGTGATGATCAGGAGTACACATCATGAACAGTGATCATCAGGAAGTGACATCATGAACAGTGATTATCAGGAGTACACATCATGAACAGTGATTATCAGGAGGCCACATCATGAACAGTGATGATCAGGAGTACACATCATGAACAGTGATCATCAGGAAGTCACATCATGGACAGTGATCATCAGGAGGTCACATCATGAACAGTGATCATCAGGAGGCCACATCATGAACAGTGATCATCAGGAGGCCACATCATGAACAATGATCATCAGGAGGCCACATCATGAACAGTGATCATCAGGTGGTCACATTATGGACAGTGATCATCAGGAGGCCACATCATGAACAGTGATCATCAGGTGGTCACATTATGGACAGTGATCATCAGGAGGTCACATCATGAACAGCGATCAGCAGGAGTACACATTATGGACAGTGATCATCAGGAGGCCACATCATGAACAGTGATCATCAGGTGGTCACATTATGGACAGTGATCATCAGGAGGCCACATCATGAACAGCGATCAACAGGAGTACACATCATGGACAGCGATCATCAGGAGGCCACATCATGAACAGTGATCATCAGGTGGTCACATTATGGACAGTGATCATTAGGTGGTCACATTATGGACAGCGATCAGCAGGAGTACACATCATGAACAGTGATCATCAGGTGGTCACATTATGGACAGTGATCATCAGGAGGCCACATCATGAACAGTGATTATCAGGAGGTCACATCATGAACAGCGATCAGCAGGAGTACACATCATGGACAGCGATCATCAGGAGGCCACATCATGAACAGTGATCATCAGGAGGCCACATCATGAACAGTGATCATCAGGTGGTCACATTATGGACAGTGATCATCAGGTGGTCACATTATGAACAGTGATCATCAGGAGGGCACATCATGAACAGCGATCATCAGAAGGTCACATCATGGACAGTGATCATCAGGAGGCCACATCATGAACAGTGATTATCAGGAGTACACATCATGAACAGTGATCATCAGAAGGTCACATCATGAACAGTGATCATCAGGTGGTCACATTATGAACAGTGATCATCAGGAGGGCACATCATGAACAGTGATCATCAGAAGGTCACATCATGGACAGTGATCATCAGGAGGCCACATCATGAACAGTGATTATCAGGAGGCCACATCATGAACAGTGATTATCAGAAGGTCACATCATGAACAGTGATCATCAGGTGGTCACATTATGAACAGTGATCATCAGGAGGGCACATCATGAACAGTGATCATCAGAAGGTCACATCATGGACAGTGATCATCAGGAGGCCACATCATGAACAGTCATTATCAGGAGGCCACATCATGAACAGTGATTATCAGGAGGTCACATCATGAACAGCGATCAGCAGGAGTACACATCATGGACAGCGATCATCAGGAGGCCACATCATGAACAGTGATCATCAGGTGGTCACATTATGGACAGTGATCATCAGGTGGTCACATTATGAACAGTGATCATCAGGAGGGCACATCATGAACAGTGATCATCAGAAGGTCACATCATGGACAGTGATCATCAGGAGGCCACATCATGAACAGTGATTATCAGGAGGTCACATCATGAACAGCGATCAGCAGGAGTACACATCATGGACAGCGATCATCAGGAGGCCACATCATGAACAGTGATCATCAGGTGGTCACATTATGGACAGTGATCATCAGGTGGTCACATTATGGACAGCGATCATCAGGAGGCCACATCATCAACAGTGATCAGCAGGAGTACACATCATGAACAGTGATTATCAGGAGTACACATCATGAACAGTGATCATCAGGAGTACACATCATGAATAGTGATCATCAGGAGGCCACATCATAAACAGTGATCATCAGGAGGCCACATCATGAACAGTGAACATCAGGAATACACATCATGAACAGTGATTATCAGGAGTACACATCATGAACAGTGATTATCAGAAGGTCACATCATGAACAGTGATCATGAGGAGGTCACATCATGAACAGTGATGATCAGGAGTACACATCATGAACAGTGATCATCAGGAGTACACATCATGAACAGTGATCATCAGGAGGTCACATCATGGACAGCGATCATCAGGAGTACACATCATGAACAGTGATTATCAGAAGGTCACATCATGAACAGCGATCATCAGGAGTACACATCATGAACAGTGATTATCAGGAGTACACATCATGAACAGTGATGATCAGGAGTACACATCATGAACAGTGATCATCAGGAAGTGACATCATGAACAGTGATTATCAGGAGTACACATCATGAACAGTGATTATCAGGAGGCCACATCATGAACAGTGATGATCAGGAGTCCACATCATGAACAGTGATCATCAGGAAGTCACATCATGGACAGTGATCATCAGGAGGTCACATCATGAACAGTGATCATCAGGAGGCCACATCATGAACAGTGATCATCAGGAGGCCACATCATGAACAATGATCATCAGGAGGCCACATCATGAACAGTGATCATCAGGAGGCCACATCATGAACAATGATCATCAGGAGGCCACATCATGAACAGTGATCATCAGGTGGTCACATTATGGACAGTGATCATCAGGAGGCCACATCATGAACAGTGATCATCAGGTGGTCACATTATGGACAGTGATCATCAGGAGGTCACATCATGAACAGCGATCAGCAGGAGTACACATTATGGACAGTGATCATCAGGAGGCCACATCATGAACAGTGATCATCAGGTGGTCACATTATGGACAGTGATCATCAGGAGGCCACATCATGAACAGCGATCAACAGGAGTACACATCATGGACAGCGATCATCAGGAGGCCACATCATGAACAGTGATCATCAGGTGGTCACATTATGGACAGTGATCATTAGGTGGTCACATTATGGACAGCGATCAGCAGGAGTACACATCATGAACAGTGATCATCAGGTGGTCACATTATGGACAGTGATCATCAGGAGGCCACATCATGAACAGTGATTATCAGGAGGTCACATCATGAACAGCGATCAGCAGGAGTACACATCATGGACAGCGATCATCAGGAGGCCACATCATGAACAGTGATCATCAGGAGGCCACATCATGAACAGTGATCATCAGGTGGTCACATTATGGACAGTGATCATCAGGTGGTCACATTATGAACAGTGATCATCAGGAGGGCACATCATGAACAGCGATCATCAGAAGGTCACATCATGGACAGTGATCATCAGGAGGCCACATCATGAACAGTGATTATCAGGAGTACACATCATGAACAGTGATTATCAGAAGGTCACATCATGAACAGTGATCATCAGGTGGTCACATTATGAACAGTGATCATCAGGAGGGCACATCATGAACAGTGATCATCAGAAGGTCACATCATGGACAGTGATCATCAGGAGGCCACATCATGAACAGTGATTATCAGGAGGCCACATCATGAACAGTGATTATCAGAAGGTCACATCATGAACAGTGATCATCAGGTGGTCACATTATGAACAGTGATCATCAGGAGGGCACATCATGAACAGTGATCATCAGAAGGTCACATCATGGACAGTGATCATCAGGAGTACACATCATGAACAGTGATTATCAGGAGGCCACATCATGAACAGTGATTATCAGGAGGTCACATCATGAACAGCGATCAGCAGGAGTACACATCATGGACAGCGATCATCAGGAGGCCACATCATGAACAGTGATCATCAGGTGGTCACATTATGGACAGTGATCATCAGGTGGTCACATTATGAACAGTGATCATCAGGAGGGCACATCATGAACAGTGATCATCAGAAGGTCACATCATGGACAGTGATCATCAGGAGGCCACATCATGAACAGTGATTATCAGGAGGTCACATCATGAACAGCGATCAGCAGGAGTACACATCATGGACAGCGATCATCAGGAGGCCACATCATGAACAGTGATCATCAGGTGGTCACATTATGGACAGTGATCATCAGGTGGTCACATTATGGACAGCGATCAGCAGGAGTACACATCATGAACAGTGATCATCAGGTGGTCACATTATGGACAGTGATCATCAGGTGGTCACATTATGGACAGTGATCATCAGGTGGTCACATCATGAACAGTGATCAGCAGGAGTACACATCATAAACAGTGATCATCAGGAGGCCACATCATGGACAGTGATCATCAGGAGGCCACATCATGAACAGTGATTATCAGGAGGTCACATCATGAACAGTGATTATCAGGAGGTCACATCATGAACAGCGATCAGCAGGAGTACACATCATGGACAGCGATCATCAGGAGGCCACATCATGAACAGTGATCATCAGGTGGTCACATTATGGACAGTGATCATCAGGTGGTCACATTATGAACAGTGATCATCAGGAGGTCACATCATGAACAGTGATCAGCAGGAGTACACATCATGGACAGTGATCATCAGGAGGTCACATCATGAACAGTGATCAGCAGGAGTAGTGCTAGAGGTGCATAAGTATTTCTGCAAAAATGTTTTGCAATATAATGTGAATGGGACAGAAGGGTCTAGTTTGGCCAATCCTCAGTGGGGTCTTGGTTGGTCTCGATCTCTAACACTAACTGTATATTAATTCTAGTATCTTGTGACAGCGGGAAGTGTCCATTGAAAATCCTTTTTTCTGCAGAATCTTCTGTTGTAATGATTTACACGGTACATAAAGGTGATTGTACAGATGACAGACACTCCATTCCAGAGAAATCTGTCTCAATAATGAAGGAGTCTTTAGTGTTCTCTTATCTCCTCCATTAGATTAAACATTTTATCTTTAAAACATATTTATATTATTCTTCCATAGAAAACTGGAGACGTGGGAAATACATGAGTGATCATAGAAATATGATAGATGGAAAGAGAAGACATCTCAAAGGAAAGAAGGTTCTCCAACAAAGGCCAAGGTGTCGAGACCCCCGGTGATCCTAATAGAGTGTCTGCAAGGGACTAGGAGGATGTCACTTATAGTCATGGAGAGCAGTGACACATCCTCACAGGGAGTCCATCAGATATTATTAGAGAAATCTAGAATTCTGATCACATTTCATCTACAAGCAGAGAGTAGTAAATATCTCAAGACTTAATAAAAAGAGATTTACAATTGGGAAGACCCCTGACTCCTCCACCAGTGTATAATACAAGCCATGACCCTGACTCCTCCACCAGTGTATAATACAAGACATGACTCCTGACTCCTCCACCAGTGTATAATACAAGACATGACCCCCGACTCCCCCACCAGTGTATAATACAAGACATGACACCTGACTCCTGCACCAGTGTATAATACTAGACATGACACCTGACTCCTGCACCAGTGTATAATACAAGACATGACCCCCGACTCCCCCACCAGTGTATAATACAAGACATGACACCTGACTCCTGCACCAGTGTATAATACTAGACATGACACCTGACTCCTGCACCAGTGTATAATACAAGACATGACCCCCGACTCCCCCACCAGTGTATAATACAAGACATGACCCTGACTCCTCCACCAGTGTATAATACAAGACATGACCCCCGACTCCCCCACCAGTGTATAATACAAGACATGACACCTGACTCCTCCACCAGTGTATAATACAAGACATAACCCTGACTCCTCCACCAGTGTATAATACAAGACATGACCCTGACTCCTCCACCAGTGTATAATACAAGACATGACCCCCGACTCCCCCACCTGTGTATAATACAAGACATGACACCTGACTAGTGCAACAGTGTATAATACTAGAAATGACCCCTGACTCCTCCACCAGTGTATAATACAAGACATGACCCCCGACTCCTGCACCAGTGTATAATACAAGACATGACACCTGACTCCTCTACCAGTGTATAATACTAGAAATGACCCCTGACTCCTATACCAGTGTATAATACAAGACATGACTCCTGACTCCTCCACCAGTGTATAATACAAGACATGACTCCTGACTCCTCCACCAGTGTATAATACAAGACATGACACCTGACTCCTCTACCAGTGTATAATACTAGAAATGACCCCTGACTCCTATACCAGTGTATAATACAAGACATGACTCCTGACTCCAACACCAGTGTATAATACAAGACATGACCCTGACTCCTCCACCAGTGTATAATACAAGACATGAATCTTGACTCCTCCACCAGTGTATAATACAAGACATTACCCCTGACTCCTCCACCAGTGTATAATACAAGACATTACCCCTCACTCCTCCACCAGTGTATAATACAAGACATGACCACTGACTCCTCCACCAGTGTATAATACAAGACATGACTTCTGACTCCTCCACCAGTGTATAATACAAGACATGACCCCTGACTCCTCCACCAGTTTATAATACATTACATGACCCCTGACTCCTCCACCAGTGAGTAATATAAGACCTGATCCCTGATTCCTCCCCCAGTGTATAATACAAAACATGACTCCTGACTCCTCCACCAGTGTATAACAGACAGGACCCCTGACTCCTCCACCAGTGTATAATACAAGACATGTCCCCTGACTGCTCCACCAGTATATAATACAAGACATGACCCCTGACTCCTACACCAGTGTATAATACAAGACAGGACCCCTGACTCCTCCACCAGAGTATAATAGAAGACCTGATCCCTGATTCCTCCCCCAGTGTATAATACAAGACATGACTCCTGACTCCTCCACCAGTGTATAATAGAAGACAGGACCCCTGACTCCTCCACCAGTGTATAATACAAGACATGACCCTTTACTCCTCCACCAGTGTATAATACTTTACATGACCCCTGACTACTCCACCAGTGTGTAATGCAAGACCTGATCTCTGATTCCTCCCCCAGTGTATAATACAAGACATGACTCCTGACTTCTCCACCAGTGTATAATACAAGACATGACCCTTGACTCCTCCACCAGTGTAAAATACAAGACAGGACCCCTGACTCCTACACAAGTGTATAATACAAGACATGACCCTTTACTCCTCCCCCAGTGTAAAATACAAGACATGTCCCCTGACTCCTCCACCAGTGTATAATACAAGACATGACTCCTGACTCCTCCACCAGTGTATAATACAAGACATGTCGCCTGACTCCTCCACCAGTGTATAATATAAGACATGTACCCTGACTCCTCCACCAGTGTATAATACAAGACATGTCGCCTGACTCCTCCACCAGTGTATAATACAAGACATGTCCCCTGACTCCTCCACCAGTGTATAATACAAGACATTACCCCTGATTCCTCCACCAGTGTATAATACTTTACATGACCCCTGACTCCTCCACCAGTGTGTAATGCAAGACCTGATCCCTGATTCCTCCCCCAGTGTATAATACAAGACATGACCCCTGACTCCTCCACCAGTGTAAAATACAAGACAGGACCCCTGACTCCTCCACCAGTGTATAATACAAGACATGACCCGTTACTCCTCCCCCAGTGTAAAATACAAGACATGACCCCTGACTCCTCCACCAGTGTATAATACTTTACATGACCCCTGACTACTCCACCAGTGTGTAATGCAAGACCTGATCCCTGATTCCTCCCCCAGTGTATAATACAAGACATGACTCCTGACTTCTCCACCAGTGTATAATACAAGACATGACCCCTGACTCCTCCACCAGTGTAAAATACAAGACAGGACCCCTGACTCCTACACCAGTGTATAATACAAGACATGACCCTTTACTCCTCCCCCAGTGTAAAATACAAGACATGTCCCCTGACTCCTCCACCAGTGTATAATACAAGACATGACTCCTGACTGCTCCACCAGTGTATAATACAAGACATGTCGCCTGACTCCTCCACCAGTGTATAATACAAGACATGTACCCTGACACCTCCACCAGTGTATAATACAAGATATGCCCCTGACACCTCCACCAGTGTATAATACAAGATATGTCCCCTGACTCCTCCACCAGTGTATGATACAAAACATGACCCCTGACTCCTCCACCAGTGTATAATGCAATACATGACTCCTGACTCTTCCACCAGTGTATAATACAAGACATGACTCCTGACTCCTCCACCAGTGTATAATACAAGACATGACCCCTGACTCCTCCACCAGTGTATAATACAAGACATGACCCCTGAGTCCTCCACCAGTGTGTAATACAAGACCTGATCCCTGATTCCTCCCCCAGTGTATAATACAAGACATGACTCCTGACTTCTCCACCAGTGTATAATACAAGACATGACCCCTGACTCCTCCACCAGTGTATAATACAAGACAGGACCCCTGACTCCTCCACCAGTGTATAATACAAGACATGACCCTTTACTCCTCCCCCAGTGTAAAATACAAGACATGACTCCTGACTTCTCCACCAGTGTATAATACAAGACATGACTCCTGACTCCTCCACCAGTGTATAATACAAGACATGACTCCTGACTCCTCCACCAGTGTATAATACAAGACACGACCCCTGACTCCTCCACCAGTGTATAATACTTTACATCACCCCTGACTCCTCCACCAGTGTGTAATACAAGATCTGATCCCTGATTCCTCCCCCAGTGTATAATACAAGACATGACTCCTGACTACTCCACCAGTGTATAATACAAGACATGACCCCTGACTCCTCCACCAGTGTATAATACAAGACAGGAACCCTGACTCCTCCACCAGTGTATAATACAAGACATGACTTCTGACTCCTCCACCAGTGTATAATACAAGATATGCCCCTGACTCCCCCCTGTGTATAATACAAGACATGTCCCCTGACTCCTCCACCAGTGTATAATACAAAACATGTACCCTGACTCCTCCACAAGTGTATAATACAAGACATGTCCCCTGACTCCTCCACCAGTGTATAATGCAAGACATGTCCCCTGACTCCTCCACCAGTGTATAATACAAAACATGACCCCTGACTCCTCCACCAGTGTATAATACAAGACATGACCCCTGACTCCCCCCTGTGTATAATACAAGACATGTCCCCTGACTCCTTCACCAGTGTATAATACAAGACAGGACCCCGGACTCCTCCACCAGTGTATAATACAAGACAGGACCCCTGACTCCTCCAAAGTGTATAATACAAGACAGGACCCCTGACTCCTCCACCAGTGTATAATACAAGACATGTCCCCTGACTCCTCCACCAGTGTATAATACTAGACATGACTCCTAACTCCTCCACCAGTGTATAATACAAGACATGACTCCTGACTCCTCCACCAGTGTATAATGCAATACATGATTTCTGACTCGACCATCAGGTTATAATACAAGACATGACTCCTGACTCCTCCACCAGTGTATAATACAAGACATGTACCCTGACTCCTCCACCAGTGTATAATACAAGACATGACCCCTGACTCCTCCACCTGTGTATAATACAAGACATGTCCCCTGACTCCTCCACCAGTGTATAATACAAGACAGGACCCCTGACTCCTCCAAAGTGTATAATACAAGACAGGACCCCTGACTCCTCCACCAGTGTATAATACAAGACATGTCCCCTGACTCCTCCACCAGTGTATAATACTAGACATGACTCCTAACTCCTCCACCAGTGTATAATACAAGACATGACTCCTGACTCCTCCACCAGTGTATAATGCAATACATGATTTCTGACTCGACCATCAGGTTATAATATAAGACATGACTCCTGACTCCTCCACCAGTGTATAATACAAGACATGTACCCTGACTCCTCCACCAGTGTATAATACAAGACATGACCCCTGACTCCTCCACCTGTGTATAATACAAGACATGTCCCCTGACTCCTCCACCAGTTTATAATATAAGACATGAGCCCTGACTCCTCCACCAGTGTATAATACAAGACATGACCCCTGACTCCTCCACCAGTGTATAATACAAGACATTACTCCTGACTCCTCCACCAGTGTATAATGCAATACATGATTTCTGACTCGACCATCAGGTTATAATACAAGACATGACTCCTGACTCCTCCACCAGTGTATAATACAAGACATGTACCCTGACTCCTCCACCAGTGTATAATACAAGACATGACCCCTGACTCCTCCACCTGTGTATAATACAAGACATGTCCACTGACTCCTCCACCAGTGTATAATACAAGACATGTCCCCTGACTCCTCCACCAGCTTATAATATAAGACATGAGCCCTGACTCCTCCACCAGTGTATAATACAAGACATGACCCCTGACTCCTCCACCAGTGTATAATACAAGACATTACTCCTGACTCCTCCACCAGTGTATAATACAAGACATGACTCCTGACTCCTCCACCTGTGCATAATACAAAACATGACACCTGACTCCTCCACCAGTGCATAATACAAGACATGATCCCTGACTACTCCACCAGTGTATAATACAAGATATGTCCCCTGACTCCTCCACCAGTGTATAATACAAGACATGAACCCTGATTCCTCCACCAGTGTATAATACAAGACAGGACCCCTGACTCCTCCACCAGTGTATAATACAAGACATGACCATTTACTCCTCCCCCAGTGTAAAATACAAGACATGTCCCCTGACTCCTCAACCAGTGTATAATACAAGACATGACTCCTGACTCCTCCACCAGTGTATAATACAAGACATGACTCCTGACTCCTACACCAGTGTATAATACAAGACATGACTCCTGACTCCTCCACCAGTGTATAATACAAGACATGTCCCCTGACTCCTCCACAAGTGTATAATACAAGACATGATCCCTGACTCCTCCACAAGTGTATAATACAAGACATGACTCCTGACTCCTCCACCAGTGTATATTGCAATACATGACTCCTGACTCTTCCACCAGTGTATAATACAAGACATGACTCCTGACTCCTACACCAGTGTATAATACAAGACATGACTCCTGACTCCTCCACCAGTGTATAATACAAGACATGTCCCCTGACTCCTCCACAAGTGTATAATACAAGACATGATCCCTGACTCCTCCACCAGTGTATAATACAAGACATGACCCCTGACTTTTCCACCAGTGTATAATACAAGACATGACTCCTGACTCCTCCGCCAGTGTATAATACAAGACATGACCCCTGACTCCTCCACCAGTGTATAATACAAGACATGACTCCTGACTCCTTCACCAGTGTATAATACAAGACATGACCCCTGACTCCTCCACCAGTGTATAATACTTTACATGACTCCTGACTCCTCCACCAGTGTGTAATACAAGACCTGATCCCTGATTCCTCCCCCAGTGTATAATACAAGACAGGACTCCTGACTTCTCCACCAGTGTATAATACAAGACATGACCCCTGACTCCTCCACCAGTGTATAATACAAGACAGGACCCCTGACTCCTCCACCAGTGTATAATACAAGACAAGACCCTTTACTCCTTCCCCAGTGTAAAATACAAGACATGTCCCCTGACTCCTCCACCAGTGTATAATACAAGACATGACTCCTGACTCCTCCACCAGTGTATAATACAAGACATGTCCCCTGACTCCTCCACCAGTGTATAATACAAGACATGACTCCTGACTCCTCCACCAGTGTATAATACAAGACATGACTCCTGACTCCTCCACCAGTGTATAATACAAGACATGTCCCCTGACTCCTCCACCAGTGTATAATACAAGACATGTCCAATGACTCCTCCACCAGTGTATAATACAAGACATGACTCCTGACTCCTCCACCAGTGTATAATACAAGACATGTCCCCTGACTCCTCCACCAGTGTATAATACAAGACATGTCCCCTGACTCCTCCACCAGTGTATAATACAAGACGTGACCCTTTACTCCTCCCCCAGTGTAAAATACAAGACATGACCCTTGACTCCTCCACCAGTGTATAATACAAGAATGGACCCCTGACTCCTCCACCAGTGTATAATACAAGACATGACCCTTTACTCCTCCCACAGTGTAAAATACAAGACCTGTCTCCTGTCTTCTCCACCAGTGTATAATACAAGACATGACACATGACTCCTCCACCAGTGTATAATACAAGACATGATTCCTGACTCCTCCACCAGTGTATAATACAAGACATGTCCCCTGACTCCTCCACCAGTGTATAATACAAGACAGGACCCCTGACTCCTCCACCAGTGTATAATACAGGACATGTAACATGACTCCTCCACCAGTGTATAATACTAGACATGACTCCTAACTCCTCCACCAGTGTATAATACAAGACATGACTCCTGACTCCTCCACCAGTGTATAATGCAATACATGATTTCTGACTCTTCCATCAGTGGATAATACAAGACATGTCCCCTGACTCCTCCACCAGTTTATAATACAAGACATGAGCCCTGACTACTCCACCAGTGTATAATACAAAGACATGACCCCTGACTCCTCCACCAGTGTATAATACAAGACATGACTCCTGACTCCTCCACCAGTGTATAATACAAGACATGACTCCTGACTCCTCCACCTGTGCATAATTCAAGACATGACCACTGACTCCTCCACCAGTGTATAATACAAGACATGACACCTGACTCCTCCACCATTGCATAATACAAGACATGACCCCTGACTCCTCCATCAATGTATAATACAAGACATGACTCCTTACTCCTCCACCAGTGTATAATACAAGACATGACCCTGACTTATCCACCAGTGTATACTACAAGACATGACCCCTGACTCCTCCACCAGTGTATAATATAAGACATGACCCCTGACTCCTCCACCAGTGTATAATACAAGACATGACCCCTGACTCCTCCACCAGTGTATAATACAAGACATGACCCCTGACTCCTCCACCAGTGTATAATACAAGATATGACTCCTGTTTCCTTCACCAGTGTATAATACAAGACATAACCCCTGACTCCTCCACCAGTGTATAATACAAGACATGACCCCTGACTCCTCCACCATTGTATAATACAAGACATGACTCCTGTTTCCTTCACCAGTGTATAATACAAGACATAACCCCTGACTCCTCCACCAGTGTATAATACAAGACATGACCCCTGACTCCTCCACCAGTGTATAATACAAGACATGACCCCTGACTCCTCCACCATTGTATAATACAAGACTTGACCCCTGACTGCTCCACCAGTGTATAATACAAGACATGACCCCTGACTCCTCCACCAGTGTATAATACAAGACATGACCTCTGACTCCTCCCCCAGTATATAATACAAGACATGACTCCTGCCTCCTCCACCTGTGTATAATACAAGTCATGACCCCTGACTCCTCCACCAGTGTATAATACAAGACATGACACCTGACTCCTCCACCAGTGTATAATACAAGACATGACACCTGACTCCTCCACCAGTGTATAATACAAGACATGACCCCTGACTCCTCCACCAGTGTATAATACAAGACATGACTCCTGACTCCTCCACCAGTGTATAATACAAGACATGACTCCTGACTCCTCCACCAGTGTATAATACAAGACATGACTCCTGACTCCTCCACCAGTGTATAATACAAGACATGACTCCTGACTCCTCCACCAGTGTATAATACAAGACATGACCCCTGATTCCTCCCCCAGTGTATAATACAAGACATTACTCCTGACTCCTCCACCAGTGTATAATACAAGACATGACAACTGACTCCTCCACCAGTGTATAATACAAGACATGACACCTGACTCCTCCACCAGTGTATAATACAAGACATGACTCCTCCACCAGTGTATAATACAAGACATGATCCCTGACTCCTCCACCAGTGTATAATACAAGACATGACACCTGACTCCTCCACCAGTGTATAATACAAGACATGACACCTGACTCCTCCACCAGTGTATAATACAAGACATGACCCCTGACTCCTCCACCAGTGTATAATACAAGACATGACCCCTGACTCCTCCACCAGTGTATAATACAAGACATGACTCCTGACTCCTCCACCAGTGTATAATATAAGACATGACCCCTGACTCCTCCACCAGTGTATAATACAAGACATGACCCCTGACTCCTCCACCAGTGTATAATACAAGACATGACCCCTGACTCCTCCACCTGTGTATAATACAAGACATGACTCCTGACTCCTCCACCAGTGTATAATACAAGACATGACTCCTGACTCCTCCACCAGTGTATAATACAAGACATGACCCCTGATTCCTCCCCCAGTGTATAATACAAGACATGACTCCTGACTCCTCCACCAGTGTATAATACAAGACATGACAACTGACTCCTCCACCAGTGTATAATACAAGACATGACACCTGACTCCTCCACCAGTGTATAATACAAGACATGACTCCTCCACCAGTGTATAATACAAGACATGATCCCTGACTCCTCCACCAGTGTATAATACAAGACATGACACCTGACTCCTCCACCAGTGTATAATACAAGACATGACACCTGACTCCTCCACCAGTGTATAATACAAGACATTACTCCTGACTCCTCCACCAGTGTATAATGCAATACATGATTTCTGACTCGACCATCAGGTTATAATACAAGACATGACTCCTGACTCCTCCACCAGTGTATAATACAAGACATGTACCCTGACTCCTCCACCAGTGTATAATACAAGACATGACCCCTGACTCCTCCACCTGTGTATAATACAAGACATGTCCCCTGACTCCTCCACCAGTGTATAATACAAGACATGTCCCCTGACTCCTCCACCAGTTTATAATATAAGACATGAGCCCTGACTCCTCCACCAGTGTATAATACAAGACATGACCCCTGACTCCTCCACCAGTGTATAATACAAGACATTACTCCTGACTCCTCCACCAGTGTATAATACAAGACATGACTCCTGACTCCTCCACCTGTGCATAATACAAAACATGACACCTGACTCCTCCACCAGTGCATAATACAAGACATGATCCCTGACTACTCCACCAGTGTATAATACAAGATATGTCCCCTGACTCCTCCACCAGTGTATAATACAAGACATGAACCCTGACTCCTCCACCAGTGTATAATACAAGACAGGACCCCTGACTCCTCCACCAGTGTATAATACAAGACATGACCATTTACTCCTCCCCCAGTGTAAAATACAAGACATGTCCCCTGACTCCTCAACCAGTGTATAATACAAGACATGACTCCTGACTCCTCCACCAGTGCATAATACAAGACATGACTCCTGACTCCTCCACCAGTGTATATTGCAATACATGACTCCTGACTCTTCCACCAGTGTATAATACAAGACATGACTCCTGACTCCTACACCAGTGTATAATACAAGACATGACTCCTGACTCCTCCACCAGTGTATAATACAAGACATGTCCCCTGACTCCTCCACAAGTGTATAATACAAGACATGATCCCTGACTCCTCCACCAGTGTATAATACAAGACATGACCCTTGACTTTTCCACCAGTGTATAATACAAGACATGACTCCTGACTCCTCCGCCAGTGTATAATACAAGACATGACCCCTGACTCCTCCACCAGTGTATAATACAAGACATGACTCCTGACTCCTTCACCAGTGTATAATACAAGACATGACCCCTGACTCCTCCACCAGTGTATAATACTTTACATGACTCCTGACTCCTCCACCAGTGTGTAATACAAGACCTGATCCCTGATTCCTCCCCCAGTGTATAATACAAGACAGGACTCCTGACTTCTCCACCAGTGTATAATACAAGACATGACCCCTGACTCCTCCACCAGTGTATAATACAAGACAGGACCCCTGACTCCTCCACCAGTGTATAATACAAGACAAGACCCTTTACTCCTTCCCCAGTGTAAAATACAAGACATGTCCCCTGACTCCTCCACCAGTGTATAATACAAGACATGACTCCTGACTCCTCCACCAGTGTATAATACAAGACATGTCCCCTGACTCCTCCACCAGTGTATAATACAAGACATGACTCCTGACTCCTCCACCAGTGTATAATACAAGACATGACTCCTGACTCCTCCACCAGTGTATAATACAAGACATGTCCCCTGACTCCTCCACCAGTGTATAATACAAGACATGTCCCCTGACTCCTCCACCAGTGTATAATACAAGACATGACTCCTGACTCCTCCACCAGTGTATAATACAAGACATGTCCCCTGACTCCTCCACCAGTGTATAATACAAGACATGTCCCCTGACTCCTCCACCAGTGTATAATACAAGACGTGACCCTTTACTCCTCCCCCAGTGTAAAATACAAGACATGACCCTTGACTCCTCCACCAGTGTATAATACAAGAATGGACCCCTGACTCCTCCACCAGTGTATAATACAAGACATGACCCTTTACTCCTCCCACAGTGTAAAATACAAGACCTGTCTCCTGTCTTCTCCACCAGTGTATAATACAAGACATGACACATGACTCCTCCACCAGTGTATAATACAAGACATGATTCCTGACTCCTCCACCAGTGTATAATACAAGACATGTCCCCTGACTCCTCCACCAGTGTATAATACAAGACATGACCCCTGACTCCTCCACCAGTGTATAATACTTTACATGACTCCTGACTCCTCCACCAGTGTGTAATACAAGACCTGATCCCTGATTCCTCCCCCAGTGTATAATACAAGACAGGACTCCTGACTTCTCCACCAGTGTATAATACAAGACATGACCCCTGACTCCTCCACCAGTGTATAATACAAGACAGGACCCCTGACTCCTCCACCAGTGTATAATACAAGACAAGACCCTTTACTCCTTCCCCAGTGTAAAATACAAGACATGTCCCCTGACTCCTCCACCAGTGTATAATACAAGACATGACTCCTGACTCCTCCACCAGTGTATAATACAAGACATGTCCCCTGACTCCTCCACCAGTGTATAATACAAGACATGACTCCTGACTCCTCCACCAGTGTATAATACAAGACATGACTCCTGACTCCTCCACCAGTGTATAATACAAGACATGTCCCCTGACTCCTCCACCAGTGTATAATACAAGACATGTCCCCTGACTCCTCCACCAGTGTATAATACAAGACATGACTCCTGACTCCTCCACCAGTGTATAATACAAGACATGTCCCCTGACTCCTCCACCAGTGTATAATACAAGACATGTCCCCTGACTCCTCCACCAGTGTATAATACAAGACGTGACCCTTTACTCCTCCCCCAGTGTAAAATACAAGACATGACCCTTGACTCCTCCACCAGTGTATAATACAAGAATGGACCCCTGACTCCTCCACCAGTGTATAATACAAGACATGACCCTTTACTCCTCCCACAGTGTAAAATACAAGACCTGTCTCCTGTCTTCTCCACCAGTGTATAATACAAGACATGACACATGACTCCTCCACCAGTGTATAATACAAGACATGATTCCTGACTCCTCCACCAGTGTATAATACAAGACATGTCCCCTGACTCCTCCACCAGTGTATAATACAAGACAGGACCCCTGACTCCTCCACCAGTGTATAATACAGGACATGTAACATGACTCCTCCACCAGTGTATAATACTAGACATGACTCCTAACTCCTCCACCAGTGTATAATACAAGACATGACTCCTGACTCCTCCACCAGTGTATAATGCAATACATGATTTCTGACTCTTCCATCAGTGTATAATACAAGACATGTCCCCTGACTCCTCCACCAGTTTATAATACAAGACATGAGCCCTGACTACTCCACCAGTGTATAATACAAAGACATGACCCCTGACTCCTCCACCAGTGTATAATACAAGACATGACTCCTGACTCCTCCACCAGTGTATAATACAAGACATGACTCCTGACTCCTCCACCTGTGCATAATTCAAGACATGACCACTGACTCCTCCACCAGTGTATAATACAAGACATGACACCTGACTCCTCCACCATTGCATAATACAAGACATGACCCCTGTCTCCTCCATCAATGTATAATACAAGACATGACTCCTTACTCCTCCACCAGTGTATAATACAAGACATGACCCTGACTTATCCACCAGTGTATACTACAAGACATGACCCCTGACTCCTCCACCAGTGTATAATATAAGACATGACCCCTGACTCCTCCACCAGTGTATAATACAAGACATGACCCCTGACTCCTCCACCAGTGTATAATACAAGACATGACCCCTGACTCCTCCACCAGTGTATAATACAAGATATGACTCCTGTTTCCTTCACCAGTGTATAATACAAGACATAACCCCTGACTCCTCCACCAGTGTATAATACAAGACATGACCCCTGACTCCTCCACCATTGTATAATACAAGACATGACTCCTGTTTCCTTCACCAGTGTATAATACAAGACATAACCCCTGACTCCTCCACCAGTGTATAATACAAGACATGACCCCTGACTCCTCCACCAGTGTATAATACAAGACATGACCCCTGACTCCTCCACCATTGTATAATACAAGACTTGACCCCTGACTGCTCCACCAGTGTATAATACAAGACATGACCCCTGACTCCTCCACCAGTGTATAATACAAGACATGACCTCTGACTCCTCCCCCAGTATATAATACAAGACATGACTCCTGCCTCCTCCACCTGTGTATAATACAAGTCATGACCCCTGACTCCTCCACCAGTGTATAATACAAGACATGACACCTGACTCCTCCACCAGTGTATAATACAAGACATGACACCTGACTCCTCCACCAGTGTATAATACAAGACATGACCCCTGACTCCTCCACCAGTGTATAATACAAGACATGACTCCTGACTCCTCCACCAGTGTATAATACAAGACATGACTCCTGACTCCTCCACATGTGTATAATACAAGACATGACTCCTGACTCCTCCACCAGTGTATAATACAAGACATGACTCCTGACTCCTCCACCAGTGTATAATACAAGACATGACCCCTGATTCCTCCCCCAGTGTATAATACAAGACATGACTCCTGACTCCTCCACCAGTGTATAATACAAGACATGACAACTGACTCCTCCACCAGTGTATAATACAAGACATGACACCTGACTCCTCCACCAGTGTATAATACAAGACATGACTCCTCCACCAGTGTATAATACAAGACATGATCCCTGACTCCTCCACCAGTGTATAATACAAGACATGACACCTGACTCCTCCACCAGTGTATAATACAAGACATGACACCTGACTCCTCCACCAGTGTATAATACAAGACATGACCCCTGACTCCTCCACCAGTGTATAATACAAGACATGACCCCTGACTCCTCCACCAGTGTATAATACAAGACATGACTCCTGACTCCTCCACCAGTGTATAATATAAGACATGACCCCTGACTCCTCCACCAGTGTATAATACAAGACATGACCCCTGACTCCTCCACCAGTGTATAATACAAGACATGACCCCTGACTCCTCCACCTGTGTATAATACAAGACATGACTCCTGACTCCTCCACCAGTGTATAATACAAGACATGACTCCTGACTCCTCCACCAGTGTATAATACAAGACATGACCCCTGATTCCTCCCCCAGTGTATAATACAAGACATGACTCCTGACTCCTCCACCAGTGTATAATACAAGACATGACAACTGACTCCTCCACCAGTGTATAATACAAGACATGACACCTGACTCCTCCACCAGTGTATAATACAAGACATGAATCCTCCACCAGTGTATAATACAAGACATGATCCCTGACTCCTCCACCAGTGTATAATACAAGACATGACACCTGACTCCTCCACCAGTGTATAATACAAGACATGACACCTGACTCCTCCACCAGTGTATAATACAAGACATGACTCCTCCACCAGTGTATAATACAAGACATGATCCCTGACTCCTCCACCAGTGTATAATACAAGACATGACACCTGACTCCTCCACCAGTGTATAATACAAGACATGACACCTGACTCCTCCACCAGTGTATAATACAAGACATGACCCCTGACTCCTCCACCAGTGTATAATACAAGACATGACACCTGACTCCTCCACCTGTGTATAATACAAGACTTGACACCTGACTCCTCCACCTGTGTATAATACAAGACATGACCCCTGATTCCTCCACTGCTGAGTCAGATTTCTCTGGGAAGGAGAGTCTGCATTTTGTATAGTCACCTTTATGTTTATTGTACATTTTTACATCTGACAGTTCTGTAGAATAAGGATTTATAAAGGACACTCCCGCTGTTATATGATACTAGAGTTTATATACAGTTAGCGTTAGTTACATATTTAGTGCGGTCAAAAAAATGACATATATCCAAATAGTTCAAGGAAGGGAATGCAGAAATTATATAACTTTGTTTTGCCCCTATTGTTTCAGAGAAGGAATATAAAAAAAAAACAACGTAAAAAAATAAATAAATAATATAAAAATTACCCATAAGACATTAACCAATCTTCCCTAAAAAGGAAAAATTCTCCCCTGATCAGACTGGATTAACATTCAAACAAGAATTCTACACAGTCATATAGGAGTTGATATCTTTTCGTTGTAGGAAATTATCTAAACTTTTCTAGCAGCGATTTACTGTTCATTCAGTGACCGGCTACTGAGATCGGCTAGTACATAGATTCACCGCTCTTACAGTAAACAATCATCATCCAGCCATGTCTAGAATCATCATCCAGCCATGTGTATAGTCATCATCCAGCCACAACTATAGTCATCATCCAGCCATGTGTATAGTCATCATCCAGCCACAACTATAGTCCTCATCCAGCCATGTGTATAGTCATCATCCAGCCACAACTATAGTCATCATCCAGCCATGTGTATAGTCATCATCCAGCCACAACTATAGTCATCAACCAGCCATGTGTATATTCATCATCCAGCCACAACTATAGTCATCATCCAGCCATGTGTATAGTCATCATCCAGCCACAACTATAGTCATCAACCAGCCATGTGTATATTCATCATCCAGCCACAACTATAGTCATCATCCAAGCCATGTGTATAGTCATCATCCAGCCACAACTATAGTCATCATCCAGCCACGTCTATATTTACCATCCAGCCATAACTATAGTCATCATCCAGCCATGTGTATAGTCATCATCCAGCCACAACTATAGTCATCATCCAGCCATGTGTATAGTCATCATCCAGCCATGTGTATAGTCATCATCCAGCCACAACTATAGTCATCAACCAGCCACAACTATAGTCATCAACCAGCCATGTGTATAGTCATCATCCAGCCACAACTATAGTCATCATCCAGCCATGTGTATAGTCATCATCCAGCCACAACTATAGTCATCATCCAGCCATGTGTATAGTCATCATCCAGCCACAACTATAGTCATCATCCAGCCATGTGTATAGTCATCATCCAGCCACAACTATAGTCATCATCCAGCCATGTGTATAGTCATCATCCAGCCACATCTATAGTCATCATCCAGCCATGTGTATAGTCATCATCCAGCCACAACTATAGTCATCAACCAGCCATGTGTATATTCATCATCCAGCCACAGCTATAGTCATCAACCAGCCACAACTATAGTCATCAACCAGCCATGTGTATAGTCATCATCCAGCCACAACTATAGTCATCATCCAGCCATGTGTATAGTCATCATCCAGCCACAATTATAGTCATCATCCAGCCATGTGTATAGTCATCATCCAGCCACAACTATAGTCATCATCCAGCCATGTGTATAGTCATCATCCAGCCACAACTATAGTCATCAACCAGCCATGTGTATAGTCATCATCCAGCCATGTGTATAGTCATCATCCAGCCACAACTATAGTCATCATCCAGCCATGTGTATAGTCATCATCCAGCCACAACTATAGTCATCATCCAGCCATGTGTATAGTCATCATCCAGCCACAACTATAGTCATCATCCAGCCATGTGTATAGTCATCATCCAGCCACAACTATAGTCATCATCCAGCCATGTGTATAGTCATCATCCAGCCACAACTATAGTCATCATCCAGCCATGTGTATAGTCATCATCCAGCCACAACTATAGTCATCATCCAGCCATGTGTATAGTCATCATCCAGCCACAACTATAGTCATCATCCAGCCATGTGTATAGTCATCATCCAGCCACAACTATAGTCATCATCCAGCCATGTGTATAGTCATCATCCAGCCACAACTATAGTCATCATTTAGCCATGTGTATAGTCATCATCCAGCCACAACTATAGTCATCAACCAGCCATGTGTATATTCATCATCCAGCCACAGCTATAGTCATCAACCAGCCACAACTATAGTCATCAACCAGCCATGTGTATAGTCATCATCCAGCCACAACTATAGTCATCATCCAGCCATGTGTATAGTTATCATCCAGCCACAATTATAGTCATCATCCAGCCATGTGTATAGTCATCATCCAGCCACAACTATAGTCATCATCCAGCCATGTGTATAGTCATCATCCAGCCACAACTATAGTCATCAACCAGCCATGTGTATAGTCATCATCCAGCCATGTGTATAGTCATCATCCAGCCACAACTATAGTCATCATCCAGCCATGTGTATAGTCATCATCCAGCCACAACTATAGTCATCATCCAGCCATGTGTATAGTCATCATCCAGCCACAACTATAGTCATCATCCAGCCATGTGTATAGTCATCATCCAGCCACAACTATAGTCATCAACCAGCCATGTGTATAGTCATCATCCAGCCATGTGTATAGTCATCATCCAGCCACAACTATAATTATCATCCAGCCATGTGTATAGTCATCATCCAGCCACAACTATAGTCATCAACCAGCCATGTGTATAGTCATCATCCAGCCACAACTATAGTCATCATCCAGCCATGTGTATAGTCATCATCCAGCCACAACTATAATTATCATCCAGCCATGTGTATAGTCATCATCCAGCCACAACTATAGTCATCAACCAGCCATGTGTATAGTCATCATCCAGCCACAACTATAGTCATCATCCAGCCATGTGTATAGTCATCATCCAGCCACAACTATAGTCATCATCCAGCCATGCGTATAATCATCATCCAGCCACAACTATAGTCATCATCCAGCCATGTGTATAGTCATCATCCAGCCACAACTATAGTCATCATCCAGCCATGTGTATAGTCATCAGCCAGCCACAACTATAGTCATCAACCAGCCATGTGTATAGTCATCATCCAGCCATGTGTATAGTCATCATCCAGCCATGTGTATAGTCATCATCCAGCCATGTGTATAGTCATCATCCAGCCATGTGTATATTCATCATCCAGCCACAGCTATAGTCATCAACCAGCCACAACTATAGTCATCAACCAGCCATGTGTATAGTCATCATCCAGCCACAACTATAGTCATCATCCAGCCATGTGTATAGTTATCATCCAGCCACAATTATAGTCATCATCCAGCCATGTGTATAGTCATCATCCAGCCACAACTATAGTCATCATCCAGCCATGTGTATAGTCATCATCCAGCCACAACTATAGTCATCAACCAGCCATGTGTATAGTCATCATCCAGCCATGTGTATAGTCATCATCCAGCCACAACTATAGTCATCATCCAGCCATGTGTATAGTCATCATCCAGCCACAACTATAGTCATCATCCAGCCATGTGTATAGTCATCATCCAGCCACAACTATAGTCATCATCCAGCCATGTGTATAGTCATCATCCAGCCACAACTATAGTCATCAACCAGCCATGTGTATAGTCATCATCCAGCCATGTGTATAGTCATCATCCAGCCACAACTATAGTCATCATCCAGCCATGTGTATAGTCATCATCCAGCCACAACTATAGTCATCAACCAGCCATGTGTATAGTCATCATCCAGCCACAACTATAGTCATCATCCAGCCATGTGTATAGTCATCATCCAGCCACAACTATAGTCATCATCCAGCCATGCGTATAGTCATCATCCAGCCACAACTATAGTCATCATCCAGCCATGTGTATAGTCATCATCCAGCCACAACTATAGTCATCATCCAGCCATGTGTATAGTCATCATCCAGCCACAACTATAGTCATCAACCAGCCATGTGTATAGTCATCATCCAGCCATGTGTATAGTCAGCATCCAGCCATGTGTATAGTCATCATCCAGCCATGTGTATAGTCATCATCCGGCCATGTGTATAGTCATCATCCAGCCAGGTCTTCAGCCATGTATATAGTCATCAACTATCAACATCTATAGTCATTATCCAACCACATCTATATTTTTTATCCAGCCACTTCTATAGTCATCATCCGGCCATGTCTTTAGCCATCCTAAAGAACATGTATATAATCATCATCGAGCCACGTCTATAAGCTTCATCCTTCCACGACTTTAATCATCCAGCCACATATGTAGTCATCATCCAGCCACGTCTATAGTCATCATCAAGCCATGCCTATAATCATCACCCAGACACATATATAATTATTATCCAGCCACGTCTATAATCATCATCTAGCCACGTGTTTCATTATCATCCAGCCACGTCTATAGTCATCATTCAGCCATGTCTATAATCATCACCCAGCCACATCTATAATTATTATCCAGCCACGTCTATAGTCCTTATCCAGCCACATGTATAGATATCATTCAGCCATGTCTATAGTGATTATCCAGCCACGTCTATAATAATCATCCAGCCACTCCTTTAATCATCTTCGGTCCACGTATATAGTTGTTATACAGCCACGTCTATAGTCATCATCCAACCTGGTCTATAAGATTTATCCATTAAGGCATTTAATCATCATCCATCCATATTTATAGTCACTATCCACCCACATCTATAGTCATCATCCAGCCACGTCTATAATCATCATCCAGCCACATCTGTAGTCATCATCACGCCACATCTATAATCATGATCTATCCATGTCTATATTCATTATCCACCTATGCCTATAGTCATAATCCAGACTGGTCTATAATCATAATAAAACCATGCCCATGAACATCATCGAGCCACGTCTATAATTATTCTCCAGCCACGTCTATAGTCATCATCCAGCCACGTCTATAATTATTCTCCAGCCATGTCTATAGTCATCCAGCAGCCATGTCTAAAATCATTATCCAGCCAAGCCTATAGTCATCCACTAGCTACGTTTAGAATCATAATCCAGCCAAGCCTACAGTCATCATCCAGCAACGTCTATAGTCATCATCCAAATACGTCTATAGTCATCCTACAGCCACGTCTATAATCATTATCCAGCCATGTCTATAATCATGCCAGCCGTGTCTATAATCATCACCCAGCGACATCTATAATAATTATCCAGCTACGTCTATAATTAGAGATGAGCGAACTTATGAAAAGTTCGGTTCGGCTGGTTCGCCGAATTTCATGAAAAAGTTTGATTCGGACCGAGCTAGTTCTGACCGAACCTGCAATACAAGAAAGCCCCTAAAAATGGTGTATAACACTGTTTAAAAGCCCTAGCAGCCCTGTATAACACTCTTAGGTCACCCATGAGTGTATCCAAGTACTTTTGAGCTGTCTTTAAGGCAAAGTTAGTGTCAAAGTTATGCCAACATGTATGGCTATAGGAAAACGGATGGGACACGGTGATAACTATCAGAAACCACTGCACTTGTGCATGTTGTATGCTTAATGCATTGTTAAAAAAGGTACAAAAATTAACCATTTGCCTGCCAGGGTTCATACATATAAGGTGGTAAAAGAAGAAGCAATGGCTTTTCACAAGCCCTCAAAAAATTTACCCTTTATGGTGGCAGATGCCTGCCGGGGTTCTTCCATACATGGATGTAAAAGCAACAAGCAATGGCTTTTCACAAGCTCTCCAAAAATTGACCTTTTTTTTGGCAAGGGTGAGTAGTAGCAGTACATTAAAAGACACTGGACAGTCACAGGACAAAGCCCTGTGGTGGGGCAGGCCTGCTTGTAGCAGACGGGCGGCAGTGGAGGTGTATTGGTGGTAGTAGAGGTAGCCAACACAGACAGCAAGGGTGGTAGTAGTAGTAGCAGCACATTAAAAAAAGAGTGGACAGGACAGAATCCCGTAGTAGCAGGCGGCAGTAGCAGGCGGCAGCGGCAGCAGCAGCAGCAATGTCAGATCTAATCAGTGGCATCAGGCACAGGGTTTTTAAAATCCTCACCGATCCACGCTTGATTCATTTTCATGACCTGCCTAAGTAGAGTCGTGTGTTAACGAACATTCCTTTACCCCATCCTATCCCCCCACCCCCACCTTTAGGAAAGACACGTGACACCGAGGTTGGATGTGAAATGGCCACAGCAGCCGTTTATTAATTTTACAGTTTTATAAAAACAATTTAAATCCGAAACCTTCGGATAACTAGTTAGGAATCCACCAGAGAATTCCTTCTAATAATTCACATGACCCAACATGGGTCAGAAACGTAAATAACAATTTAACGTTAACATTAACACGAGCAGAGGAAGTCCTTGAAGCCCTTTCAGATATTCCTTTTTTAAGAACACACCGAGTTAGCCATCTGCAAACCACCAATTACCTCCAGCCGTAAACCAGCTCGGAAGCACCGTTCACCTCTGCAGATGACTCCAACCACTAGAAGTCCACTTCAAAGGGATAACACCCGATGAAGCCCTCAAGTGATATACCGACCACTAGAAGTCCACTTCAAAGGGATAACACCCGATGAAGCCTTCAAGTGATATACCTTCTACCAGAAGACCACTTCAAAGGGATAACACCCGATGAAGTCTTCAACCATGTACCTTTTTTGGGGGACGCATACCCCCGATGCGACCCCCCCACAATTTTGTACTGACTGGCCTCAAGGACTCCCCCCGCCAGCTGCCATGACACCAGAACCTACTCAGGAAAAAAGGAAAAACATGTTAGATAAGCACACAAATAAAACACAACACTCCTATACGGACGTACGCAAATACCCACCACGTAACAAACCAAGGGCGGGAGGGTGGGAGCTTGTCCTTACTGTGTTACTCCTTCCGCTGCTTCCGGCTCAATGCCGAAAACAGCGGGAAGAGCAGCAACGGCCCCCTGACTCCTCCCTGACCCCCTCCAACTCCCTCCAACTCTCCCTCACCTGTTAACCCTTTCCCTACCAGGGAGGTCATGGAGGCTTCCCCTTCAGCCCTGCAGGCTCCGTCCAGCCCCTTCTTGACCTGCCTAAGTAGAGTCGTGTGTTAACGAACCTTCCTTTACCCCATCCTATCCCCCCACCCCCACCTGTAGGAAAGACACGTGACACCGAGGTTGGATGTGAAATGGCCACAGCAGCCGTTTATTAATTTTACAGTTTTATAAAAACAATTTAAATCCGAAACCTTCGGATAACTAGTTAGGAATCCACCAGAGAATTCCTTCTAATAATTCACATGACCCAACATGGGTCAGAAACGTAAATAACAATTTAATGTTAACATTAACCCGAGCAGAGGAAGTCCTTGAAGCCCTTTCAGATATTCCTTTTTTAAGAACACACCGAGTTAGCCATCTGCAAACCACTAATTACCTCCAGCCGTAAACCAGCTCGGAAGCACCGTTCACCTCTGCAGATGACTCCAACCACTAGAAGTCCACTTCAAGGGGATAACACCCGATGAAGCCCTCAAGTGATATACCGACCACTAGAAGTCCACTTCAAAGGGATAACACCCGATGAAGCCCTCAAGTGATATACCGACCACTAGAAGTCCACTTCAAAGGGATAACACCCGATGAAGCCTTCAAGTGATATACCTTCTACCAGAAGACCACTTCAAAGGGATAACACCCGATGAAGTCTTCAACCATGTACCTTTTTTGGGGGACGCATACCCCCGATGCGACCCCCCCACCATTTTGTACTGACTGGCCTCAAGGACTCCCCCCGCCACAGCGAAACAGGCCTTGACCACCTTAAGCCTGTGAGTTCCTCCACACCACCACCGCCCTTTCTATGCCTTCTGCTATCGCCAAGCTCCAAAGATCAATGCCAACCTCGGTCAGATGAACCCCGTCACTCCTCCAGAAATTCCCCACTCCTGACTCCAAATCCCTATGCCTCACGCAAATGCCCCCGTTTTTTGCCACAAAACGGGACACCGCCCGATTAACTTTAATGCGAGCCTTATTGACTCTCTCCACAGATCTAGCTAACCGCCAATGCTTTCTTGGGACTATGTCCGACCACACTATCACCAACTTGGGATAAGATACCCACAAACACAACATATCATGTTTGATATCCCGCACCAACTCACGAAAGGGGCGGACTCCTAAGTCATTCCCACCCACGTGCAACACTAAGACCTCCGGAACCCTATCAAGCCGAGCATATGTCTGGAATTCCGCCAACACCCTGCTCCACGACATACCTCTAAATCCCAGCCAATGCACAACCGCATCCTGTCGCGGAATGCGCAACTGGCGACCATCCGGGCGGACGTCCGCCCTCAAAGCCCCCCAGTGCACGTAAGAATGACCCATCAACCACACCAAACACGGAGGCGAATCTGAAACGGAAAAAACAATTAGGCACCACCATATAACATTTTTAAAGCGTTAACAACAAAAATCATAACATATGGGGGCGGACATAGGACTTAAACCTGTTGGACTCCCAACGACCAATACGCCGCACCCCCTCATCATCCAACCCCCAGCGCCCCGCTTCTGTTGCTGCGCCAATCCTGAAGGAATGAGATGAATATGAGCCTGCCGCAACACCAACCGCCGTCAAACATTTTTTAAATACAGCTCCAAACTGAAACCTGGACAAAAACGACCCGTCCACATGACGTAACAAAGGCAAATCTGGAGACCCCCTTTTTGGCGTAAAACCCCGCATGCACTCTACTGGGCACATAACCGACCCCGGGAGGGCGAACAAAACTATCAGTTTACCCTTCCCTACTTGGTCAGTTTTTGACCGACGCAACCATACCTCCAGCCGATCTGCGAATAGGCTCACCTCCCCAGATCTCAGCCCCCCTGCCTGTTTGGTACTTGGTGACACCAACTCACCTATTCTAAATGCCCCAAAGAACGCTAACTAAAAAGCTAACCGAAACAAATCCATTTCGTCTATAGAACGACAGACCGATGCTAATGAACCGCCCAACGAGCTAAGCAAAGCAAACGACACAGGCCTTCTACTATCCGCCTCCACCCTACCTCGGCGCAACCCCTTCAAAGCCTGCGATACCAGAAATTCCTTCGATACATCCTGAAAGCCCCGCAACTTAAACCCAAACGCCACCGCAGATATGAACCGGTTCACCTTCGCCACTGAAAACCCCGCCTCCCAGGCGTCCCCTAACCAGTACAAAAGTGCCACCAACCTGTCTCTATCCGTATTGACGTCACCCAACTCTCTTACCCACTCCTCCCACTGCCTCCAACAAGCAGCATAAGCACTCCACGTCGTGCGCGCCAAAGACCTTTGTAACAGTTGTTCTACGGGACCGATACCAGATCCCAAAGATGTTCCGGACAAGCCAAACCGAGACGTTCCGCTGCCGGTGCCAATTGCCGAAACCCGTCCCACTGCGAGCGAGAAAGAGCATCAGCGATACAATTCCGTACACCCGGGACATGCACCGCCACCACCCACGCGTTCAACAACAAACACACCAACACTAAATGTCGCAACAATTGAACTACCGGAGGAGAGGACGCCGTGATGTTATTAATGGCAAGCACCACCCCCATGTTGTCGCAGTAAAAACGGACCTTCTTATCCCTGAGCCTGTCCCCCCAAATGGTAGCCGCCACCACGATGGGAAACAGCTCGAGCAGGGCCAGATTCCGCGTGAGTCCACTGGACACCCAGCTAGCCGGCCATTGACCTGCGCACCACGGACCTCCCCCGTAAGCTCCAAAACCGCACGCCCCAGCCGCATCCGTAAAAATATTCAAATCACTCGTATCCTGCGCTGGGGCCATCCATAGCGAGCGACCATTGTACTGGCCCAAGAAGTCATCCCAAACCTGAAGATCAGCTCGGTGCTCCTCCTTGAGCCGCACAAAATGATGCGGCGCACGCACTCCCGCCGTTGCCGCCGCCAACCTCCTACCAAACACCCTCCCCATCGGCATAATCCGGCAGGCGAAATTCAACTTCCCCAGCAGCGACTGAAGCTCCCGCAGCGTCATTTTCTTCATTCTACAAGCCCGCCGTACCTCCAGCCTCAAAGCACCCAACTTATCCGCAGGGAGACGACACTCCATTGCCACCGAGTCTATTTCGATTCCCAAAAAACAAATCGTCGCTACCGGGCCCTCCGTTTTTTCTGGCGCCAAAGGAATCCCAAAATCCCTCGCCACCTTCTGTAGTGCATGAAGCAAATTACCGCAAACCGGCGAACCCCCCGGGCCAACGCACAAAAAATCATCTAAGTAATGGATCAACGAGTCGACCCCGGATACTCCCCTCGTCCCCCCCTCCACGAAGCTACTAAACGCCTCGAAGTATGCACAAGAAAGGGAACACCCCATCGGAAGGCACCGATCCACGTAAAAAGCCCCATTCCAAAAACAACCCAACAGCCGTTGGCTTTCTGGATGAACCGGCAACAACCTGAACGCCGCCTCGATGTCGGTTTTTGCTAGCAGCGCACCTGGACCCGCAGCCCGCACTAACCCCACCGCCTTATCGAATGAGGTATAAACTACGGAGCACAACTCGTGATCAATCCCGTCATTTACCGACGAACCCTTGGGATACGATAAATGTTGAATCAAACTAAATTTTCCGGGCTCGCGTTTAGGGACAATACCCAACGGGGACACAACGAAATCTTTTACAGGCGACTCAACAAACGGCCCCGACATGCGGCCCAACGAAACTTCTTTTAACAACTTTTCCGACACGACTTTTGCATGCAAGTAAGCCGATTTTAAATTCCTCCGCGTAACCGGAACCTCATAAGGAGGCGGAGGAATAACAAAACCAACACGAAACCCTTCGTAAAGCAACTTAGCCGCCGCCCTATCCGGATACTCATTTAGATAAGGGGCCATCTTTTCCACCCTCACCGGCGACACCCCCTTGACCAGCCGTGGAGGGCTGGTTTCCTGACCTCTTTTTCCGCAGACATTTTGCCGCCCCGTGTGAAGCCCCATTACACTCGGAACACACGTGCTTGAACTTGCACGTGGCCCCGAACTTACACTGGCCTTCATTAAATTGCCAGCAAAAACCCGCCTTTCCCCCGCCGCTTTGTCCAACCTGACTAGACTGGCCTCCCTGGCCGGCGCTCCCGGGAAAGGACTGCCTAACCGGAGCCGTAACCCGTAACCAGAGAGCAATATCCTTCTGGTCCCACCGAATCGCTGGCCGAACCGCTTTTCGCTGACGGAATTGCTCATCGTACCGCAGCCACGCCTGACCCCCATACGCCCTATGAGCCTCCCCAATGGCATCAAAATAACAAAACAACGCCGAACAATTTTCCGGCGCCTTTTCCCCTATCACACTAGCCAATATGGCGAACGCCTGCGACCAATTAACGAACGTTTGCGGGATAAGCCTATACCGCCGCCGTTCTTCCTCGTCCTTTTTACTCTCGTCCCGCTTGCTCTTATCCAAATTAAATTTAGCGAGCGGCAAGAGAGAAAAAATCTCCACATATTCGTCCTTCCAGATCCGCTCGCGCACCTCCTGCTTTAAATGCGCCCCCAACGGACCTTCAAAACAAACGTACACCTCCCCCCGAGCATGGTCATCAATATGCACCCGATCGCCATCCTTTTGTGCCTCGGTCTGTACCGACACCGCGACCGCCTCCCTAACCGCCAGCACGGGCCGCGCCTGTACCAATCCCACGTCCCTGGGGCCCTCCCACACTACCGCCGGGGACACTTCCGAAACTACCGGCGCCGCCGCCCTATCTAGGCGCCCGACCAGCTCCCTCAAGCAACCCACTAAATCTGCCAGACCCGCGCCATCGCGCCCGCCCGCGCCACTACCGGCCACCGATGCGACGCTAGCAGCCCCCCCGCTGACACCCGACATAAAAATCGCTGGATACGACAATGATGGAGTTACACACTCACCGGGCCGCACAGGCGCTGTGTTCCCGTCAGCCGGACCATCCTGACCTCGATGATACATGTCCAGTTCACCTTCCTCCAGCTCCTCTCTCGCAGACGACTGGCCATCCCACCGACATCTTCGGATCGGAGATGATGAAGCGCTGACTGATGGGCCGGCAACCTGCCGCCCGACCGATGGAACCCAGACTTCCGACTGGACCTGTTGCCTCAACGTCGCTGCAGATCTAGGCGTCCGTCTCGATGATCCTGAAGAGGCCTGCCCCCTGGCCGGAACATCACCAGGCGGGGCGGCCGTACCTCGTCCTCCAGATCTTCCATCCGATGGTGGAGGGGTGACAGGGAGCCCGGCCTGCGACTCCCTGCTCACCGCCGCACCCCGTCGCGGCTTGGGATTCCTGCCAGGACGCAGGGCCTGGGAAGGGGCGGTCCCCCCAGCTGCCTGGCCTGCAGCGTCCGAGATCGGGCTCCCTCTGCGACGCCGTGTCCGCGGGACTGTCTCAGGACTGAGGCGCTCTGGAGGTCCAGACCGCCGGGAGGGACGGGTCGACCCGGCCTGCGTCGCCGTCACCCCCGGCAACGCTCTCTGCCTGCTCCGGACAGGAGCAGTTGTTGCCGACTCCCCCCCCGCCGCCATTCTAGGAAGGGGACCGGGGGAGGGGAGCCTGTCCCCTGCAACAGACCCCGAACGCCGGGCCTGACGTGGCAACACGGCGTCCGGGATCCTCGCTAATGCAGCCACGGTCTCCTCCAGCCATCCGGGACCGTGGTGCACAGCAGCAGCACGCAGCTGCTCTAACAAAAATGCCTCTGACATGCTGTACGAGCGCGGGCAACGGGGAGCTTGTCCTTACTGTGTTACTCCTTCCGCTGCTTCCGGCTCAATGCCGAAAACAGCGGGAAGAGCAGCAACGGCCCCCTGACTCCTCCCTGACCCCCTCCAACTCCCTCCAACTCTCCCTCACCTGTTAACCCTTTCCCTACCAGGGAGGTCATGGAGGCTTCCCCTTCAGCCCTGCAGGCTCCGTCCAGCCCCTTCTGAAACGTGAGATTTTCCAAGCTGTTGGCGGACAATCTTGTTCGCTTAGGGGTGACGAAGCCCCCTGCCGCGCTGAATACCCTCTCTGACGCTACACTGGAGGGTGGACAAGACAGTACACCCATGGCAAACTTGGCCAGTTCTTGCCAATGATCCAATCTGCTGACCCAGAAGTCCATGGGGTCTGGGATCAGCATTTCTGACGGAGAAAGGGCACAGTCCAGGTACGAGTGAACCTGGTGGTTTAGGTGCTGCACCTGGTGATGGTGAACATCCCTTTGGTGACTACGATGTGTGTCAGGTCGGGGTATTGGATGTAAAAATGTTGTCATCATATTTTCCAAACTGAATTGGCTGCTGCTGCTGCTGCTGCTGCTGCCGCCGCTGCCGCTGCTGCCGCCTATTGCAGAGGTAGCTCTGTCAGAGGCGGTGGAACGATGAGACAGTGGGGAGCGGAGAGTGGCCCCCCGGTCAGACATGCTTGCAGCAGGTGTTTGCCGTTTGAAAGCCGTGACAAGCTGGCTGCATAGCTCCTCTCGATAATAAGCCAATTTTGCCTCCCTCTCGGAAGGCGCAAAAAACTCCCCATTCTGGCTTTATACTGAGGGTCTAAAAGTGTGGCTATCCAGTACTCATCTCTTTGCTTCATGCTAACAATACGACAGTCAGCGCGCAAGTAACGAAGCATACAGCTCGCCATCCTGGCCAGCGTTTCAGAGGGCCCGGTTGGTTCCATCTCCGCCCCATACTGCCATGGTTGTCCATCATCAAGGTCGTCGTCAGACTCGTCATCACTGTCATGTTGTGCGGCTGCCTCGTCCCCTATCCCTTCCTGTGATTCCATCTCCAAATCCAGCTCCTCTTCAGGTCCTGTTTCCTCATCCTCATCATCCTCCTCCTCCTCAACATCCATAGCCAGATGTGATCCTTCCTCCATCCTTTGCTGAATCATCGCTGTGAGCGTTTGCTCCATAATGAATATCAGCGGCATAACATCGTTCATTCCGCTAGCGTCACGGCTCACAAATCGTGTGGCCTCTTCAAAGGGCCTCAAAACGCGACATGCGTCTCTAACCAGCTGCCAGTGCCTGAGCTCGAAATTACACTGGCTCCAAACGCTGCCTGTCTGCTGCATCAGGAAATCATTCACGGCTTTCCGCTGTTCGTACAGACGGTCCAACATGTGCAGGGTGGAATTCCAGCGTGTTGGAACGTCGCAAATCAGGCTGTGTTCTGGGAGATTGTTTTGATGCTGCAAGTCCAGGAGGGCGTGCTTAAATGCATACGAACGTCTAAAGCGAACGCAAACCCTCCTGGACATGGCCAGCACACCCTTCAAACCAACATATGACTTTAAGAAGCGTGTTATGACCAGATTGATCACATGTGCCATGCAAGGAGCGTGTGTCAGGTGACCTAGATGGAGGTGGTAATGCCTGGCATTGCTGCGGTGGTGCATCGGACTGCAAAATATTGACCCAGTGGGCCGTGAAAGACATGTACTGTCCCTGCCCATAGTTGCTGCTCCACGTGTCGACGGTGGCATGTACCCTGCTGCACACGGATAATTGCAAGGACTGGCCCACCTTTTCCTCCACATGCTTGTGCAAGGCAGGGACAGCTGTTTTGGAGAAGTAATGTCGGCTAGGTATTTGCCACCTAGGCTGAGCGCACGCCATCAATTGCTTGAAGCCGGCGGAGTCGACCAGGAGGTACGGCAGTGACTGCACCACCAACAACTTAGCCAGGTGTGAATTAAGCCGCACGACAAGTGGATGACTGGGTATATATTGTTGCTTATTGGACAACGATTCCGTAATGGATAACTGACGGGACGTAGGAGGAGCACTAGATGACAGTGATGATGATGATGACAACGACATGGTGGATAAGGCCTGGCTACTACTTAGATGACAGGGACTCGGAGCAGCAGCAGCAGCGGAAGAGGGGTCTTCATTAGATGTACATGATGATGGTGGGGCATGTCGATTGTCCCACATGGCCTTGTGATGCCGCTCCATGTGTTTACGCAGAGCGGTAGTTCCTACATTGCTGCCCTGCCCACGCCTTACTTTCTGCTTGCAGATACGGCACTGTGCCATGTTTTCGTCCTCCGGGAAGGTACAGAAAAATTTCCACACGGCAGAGTACCGTAAAGAGGTAGTACCACGTCCACCACCACCCCCACCACCACAACCACCCGAGCTTGCCCCTTGTCTGGCAGGCTTTTTTCGGGAGCCTACACCAGCATCTGTGTCACCGTCACCGGCTCCTGAGCTGACCCTACCGCTGCAACGTTTTGCAGATTGACTTCTGCCCCTACCTCGGCTTGGCTGTTTATCACGGCCAGTGCCGCCACTACTACCCTCCTCCTCTGACGCCGTCATCACCTCATCACCTGGTTCCCACGTCCTGTCTAAAACAACATCATCATAGCCCTCCTCATCATCCCCGCCACTTCTGTCACTGTGCTGTGAATGTGATGTGACATCATGGCGGGCATGCCCCCCCTCATTACTGCGTCTGCCACCACGGCTACCACCACCAACACCCCCACTACCACAGCTATGCGTCTCGGACACCGCTTCCACCTCCACCACCGCTGCAACACACTCCGTTGGCTGACTCGCGGAAAACAAATCATCATCATCATCACTATGTTGTTCAGTATCTTCCTTCGCACCCGAGGAGATGTCTCTTAGGACTCTCAGGAAAGATGGCTTCCCGCTAGGAAGGGGGAGCGAAGACATAGATGATGGAATGGAAACGCTAGAAATACCCATATTACTACTGTCACTGTGCCAAGGAACTGTAGAGGATCTGGAATCCAATGAAACCTGGCTTGAAGCCAGATCGTCAGAGTCTTCCTGCTGAGATGACCGCGAGCCAGCCAACCAGTCCACAATGGCCGTATTGTCTAAAGTAACCCGCCCACTGGAGGAGATGGACAAGTCTGGCTTGGTGATACTGCTACTACTACCAGCAGGCACATGGCTGCTGCTACTAGTGGAACTGGGCACATGTCTTGTGCCACAAATGCTGGTACTGGGTCTGGCACCAACAGATCCAACATTTGGACTGGAAGAGGAGACGGCATGGGTGTTTTTTCCTCTACCCCGTCCTTTCACAACCTTTTTTTTCCCAGACATTTCAGAGCCCCTTCTAAAAGTGTATTCACACACTGACACTGGCTTGGCAAATGGCAAGTTGTATTGTTATTTATGTTAACGGCCGGGGATGAGCCCCTTCTAAAAGGGTATTCACACTGACACTGGCTTGGCAAATGGCAATGAATGAGAATTTCTATCAGCCACGCCGCAGTGCACTCAGGGAATGCTGGGCCTTGTAGTACTACTAGGCTGCCTGTATTGCAAGTTGTATTGTTATTTGTTTGTTATGTTAACGGCCGGGGATGAGCCCCTTCTAAAAGCGTATTCACACACTGACACTGGCTTGCCAAATGGCAATGAATGAGAATTTCTATCAGCCACTGTGCACTGACTCAGGGAATGCTGGGCCTTGTAGTACTACAAAGCCTGCCTGTATTGCAAGTTGGATGCAACGGGGATGAGCCCCTTATAAAAGCGTATTCACACACTGGCTGAGTAGTGAGTAGTGGATGAGCCCCTTCGATTGCTGGATTCCTGCCTTTTAGATTCCTAAAGCTTTCCCTTACTGCACAGAGATGCTATCCCTACAGCTCCTGTCTGTAAAATGGCCGCTGAGCTCCGTGCATAGACTTTTATTGCAGGCTTGAGCCCGCCCCTATGCTGCCTCCCGATTGGCTGGGAGAGCCGTTTGCAAGGCATTATGGGGTAGCCTGATGTCAGGTGATCTTGTGAAATCCTCCATTTTAGATGTAACATATGGCAGGCGCCAAAATGTAGCCGGGTTCGGTCAAAATGGGTACGGCCGAACCCGGTGAAGTTCGGATTCGCTGCAAACCGAACTTTTCCGGAAGTTCGGACCGAAACCGGGTTCAGTTGTCCCGGTTCGCTCATCTCTATCTATAATCATCATCCAGCCACATATTTAATCATCCACTCACATCTAATCTATAGTCATCATCCAGCCGAGTCTATTATCATCATCCAGCCACATCTATAGTCCTCTTCCTGCCACATCTATATTCATCATCCAGCCACATCTATAGTCCTCATCCAGCCGCTTCTATAGTCGTCATCCAGCCATGTCTATAGTCATCATCCAGCCACAACTATAGTCATCATCCAGCCACGTATTTAACCATAATCCAGCCATGTATATAGTCATCATCCATCCATATCTATAGTTATCATCCAGCCAAGTTTATAGTCATCATCCAGCCACATCTATAATCGTCATCCAGCCATGTCTTTAATCATCATCCACCCATGTATAGAGTCATCATTCAGCCATGTTTATAGTCATCATCCATCCACATCTATAGTCATCATCCAGCCACGTCTTCAACCATAGTCTAGCCATGTATATAGTCATCAACTATCAACATCTATAGTCATTATCCAACCACATCTATATTCTTTATCCAGCCACCTCTATAGTCATCATCCAGCCTCGTCTTCAGCATCCAAAAAAACACGTATATAATTATCATCGAGCCACGTCTATAAGATTCATCCTTCCACAACTCTAATCATCATGAAGCCACGTATGTAGTCATCATCCAGCCACATCTATAGTCATCATCCAGCCATTTCTATAATCATCACCCAGCTACATCTATAATTGCTATCCAGTCACGTCTATAATCCTCATCCAGCCACGTGTATAGTTATCATCTAGCCATGTCTATAATCCTCATCCAACCACGTGTATAGTTATCATCCAGCCATGTCTATAGTCAACATTCAGGCATGTCTATAGTGATTATCCAGCCAAGTCTAAAATCATCATCCAGACACATCTATAGTCATCATCCAGTTGCATATATAGTCGTCATCCAGTCTATAGTAATCCTCCAGCCATGTCTATAATAACCATCCAGTCACGTTTATAAGATTCACCCAGCCACTCCTTTAATCATCTTCGGTCCACGTATATATTTGTTATCCAGCCATCTCTATAGTCATCATCCAGCCACGTCTATACTAATTAACCAGCCATGTATATAGTCATCATCCAGCCATGTATATAGTCATCATCCAGCCATGTCTAGAATCATAATCCAGCATTGCCTATAGTCATCATCCAGCCACATCTATAATTATCATCCAGCCAAGCCTATTATCATCATCCAGCCACATCTATAGTCCTCCTCCAGCCACATCTATAGTTATCATCCAGCCATGTATATAATCATCATCCAGCCATGTGTATAGTCATCATCCAGCCATGTGTATAGTCATCATCCAGCCATCTCTATAGTCATCATCCAGCCATGTCTATAATCATAATCCAGCATTGCCTATAGTTATCATCCAGCCACATCTATAATCATCATCCAGCCAAGTCTATTATCATCATCCAGCCACATCTATAGTCCTCCTCCAGCCACGTCTATATTTACCATCCAGCCACATCTATAGTCATCATGCATCCACATTCATATTCAACATCCAGCCACCTCTATAGTTACCATCCAGTAAAGTTTATAGTCATCATCCAGCCTCATCTATAGTCCTCCTCCAGCCACGTCTATATTCATCATCCAGCCACATCTATAGTCATCATGCAGCCACATCTATATTTAACATCCAGTCACCATTATAGTTACCATCCAGTAAAGTCTATAGTCATCATCCAGCCATGTCTATAGTCTTCCTCTAGCCACGTCTGTAAACATCAAACAGCCACGTCTATAGGATTTGTCCAGCCACAACTTTAATTATCATCCAGCAATGTCTATATTCATCACCCGGTCGTGTATATAAACATCATCAAGCCATGTACATAGTGATTATCTAGCCATATCTATTGTCATCGTCCATAGTCATTCTTCAGCAACGTCTATAGTCTTCATTCAGACACGTCTATAATCATCATACAGCCATGTCTATAGTCTTCATCCAGCCACATCTTTAATCATACAGCCACGTCTATAGTCTTCATCCAGTCACCACTTTAATCGTCATCCATTAACCTCTACAGTCATCATCCAGCCACGTCTGTAGCCAAGAGGGAAGTCGGCCCAGTTCTCCAAGAGCCCAAAACTCTTCTTCCTACACCTATTCTTTAGTCACTTGTTCACCTCCCAAATCTCCCGCTGTCTCTCTGGTGAGGCACGTGGTACAGGCAGTATTTCTAAAATTACTACATTTGAGAACCTTGCCCTAAACGTGTTACCCAGGTCCCTGAAATCATGTTTCAAGACCTCCCAGCTACATCTAAGTTTCTTATTTGTGCCAATGTGCACCATGACTGCTGGGTCTTCACCAGCCTCTCCCAATGATCTTTCAACCTGATCTGCGATACGTCAAACCCGAGCACCCGGAAGACAGCAAACTGTTTGGTATTCCTGGTCTTTGTGAGTCATTGCCCTATCTGTTCCCCTAATAATAGAGTCTCCCATTACCCGGACCTGTTAAGCCTTTCCTATGCTTTCATTCGCCTCCTTACTGGAGTTGACTGGAGTAGACACTCCCCTGGTTGCTAAAGGAGGTGTCTAGCTGCAGCAGTACTCCCCCTGAACTGACATCCTCGTCATTCTCCAACTTGCCAAACTTATTGGGGTGTTCAAGATCAGGACTAGTTTCTTTGATACTCTTTCCTCTACCCCGCCTTCTAACTGTTACCCAGCTAGCTGCCTAAACATCCTGATCCTCCATACTACCATCTTCCCTTGTATCTGACCCAGTGAGTTGCTCACTTAGATCCAGAATCTGAGTTCCTAAATGGGCAATTATCACACACCGTGCACAGCAGTATGGACACTCCAATGGCTAATCAATGAGAGCATAAATGGCACTGGATGTACACTGTGTCTAATGGTGATCTAAGAGTCAATATACCATTGTATGGGGAAAACCCAGTAAACACCCCAAAAACATATTGGAAGAGTTGAGTTAACAGGACTATTGGGGCTAGTTTTTGTCATGTTGATAAAATGACCCCTGATTGAAGTAAAACGGCACAAAAACATTTTCTTTTCTTTTTACTCTTATTATTATTATTATTATTATTATTAACAACACGGAAAGAAAGTGAAAATGATCCCTGGAATGAAGTTCCTATATGAAGCTGGATCCCCTCACCCGTCTCCACATAAAAGCTCCTGTTATAAACACATTGACACCTGACACAATGTCACCCCGTGTCCACCAACATAAGCAGTAGAGAACCCACCTGTGACCACTGTCCACGGATCTGATACATCGGAAGAAACCACAAATATCTGGTGCAAACAGAAGCTTTTATTATTCTATCAGGGTCAAGAAGCAAAATCATGAGGGGCAAGCCCCAGGACCCGGAAGCTTGGAGACTTCAGCTTAGGTCCTCAGCATCTTCATGGTGTGAGGTGGAGCTCAATGTCTCTATGGTTTCTTGGGTTGTTTCTCCCACATCATGTATGAGGCCTCAGTGGTGGTGTGAGGGCAGGAGATGGTGAAATGTCACTGATCAGATGATGCTCGGGAGGTCCTTCTATTGCGGCTCTGGAGATATACAGGTCAGCGAGGTCAGGGATCAGGTAAGCAGTGGAGGCAGGGAGGCGTCACTCAGGGACTTTCCATGACTTCCGTCTTTACTTTGCACCCTCATAGGTTGTGTAGGCTCTCAGAGACTTCACGGGGCCACTCAAGCCATTCCCAGTCTCATTAAGAACCTTATCGGTAATGATGCTGACAATGCTGGTCTTTGTAAATTCAATTTCATCATGCAGGATCCAAACTCCTTTGACCACTTCATGAGACAAGATTGAAAAGTCTACTTTTTTGTAAGATTCACCGCTTAAGATTTTACCATCTCCTTTGAGATCAGGGCTAGGATAGACCTCAATAACGTGTTCTTCCAAACCTCCGGGCAACTTTCTCAAGGAGCCGATGTTTTTGATCTTTAGGTCAGAGGAGTATTCTCCTTCCTTGTACACAGCGATGTCCCCCGTGTAGTTGGCCTTAGAAAACACGATCCAGATTCCATAAACTTTCAGGGAATTCGCTTCATTTAATTTCAAGTCCTTTGTGTCTACCGTGATCGTAAATTCGTCTCCTCCGAAGCCTTCAGCAGTAAATAGCCTGATCTTACTCATTTTCTGCTTCTTGGTCTGATTCACAATCAGGATTTCAGCTCTGAATGATTGCTGCCTCCCCGGGAGTCTCATTTATAGTGGATGTGAGGAGATTACATAACACTGACTCTTTCATGACTCAAATTCTACTGAAAAACCAATGAAACTGCTGAAGATATTTCACCTACATATTTACTGATAAAACAGTTCATTGACATAAGGATTTCTTCAGAAAACCGAGAAGTTACTCAGTTCCTTGTAAAAACATCTTGGAAAAGTCCCTCAAGTTCAACCCGTCACCTGTCACCAGCTATGCCTCACGGCTGTAGGACAAGTTCCCTCAATCAATAGTAAATAATGAATTGCTATATTCTTTATATCCCTCATTGCCTTTAATCATCAGATTAACATCTCGCCTCTTCTTGAATGCTGACATTGTATCCGCCATTACTCTCAGGGCTTTCATGGTTTAGCTACTTTTACTGTAAAGATTGGCTGTGTGAATTGCCAATCTCCTCATAAAAACTGAGATTGCACTGGCATAGTTCCCCCCTCACCAAACATTAGTGTAACGTCTATGGCCACGGTCCGTCGTTCGGTCGTTAACCTCGACGGCCGTGGCCATGGACATCTTACCTCGTTGCAGCGTCGTCCTCCTGTCAGGTGCTGGCACTCACTTCTGAACTTCGAGTTTCTCCGGCGGGCCCGCTCGCCCGCGCGTGCACGGCCTTAAAGGGCCAGTGCACGCATTTTTGCAGGAACTCTGCAATCTAGCCCAGGATGCCCTGGGCTATAAAAAGGGCTCTGTCCTCTTGCTCTTTCCCAGAGCATTGTTCGTTACCCTTCGTTTGTTGTGCTTATGGTCTCCCAGTGTCTTCCAGTTTCCCAGTATACCTTACTCCTGTATCCCGTATCCTGTGTCTGTGCTACCCAGTGCTATTGCCGTGCTGTGCTATTGCCGTGCTGTGCTATTGCTGTTCTGTGCTACAGCCTACGCTTTATCTGCTACGCCTCACCTGACGACTTCCCGCCGCCTGGTCCTGGACGTGCCTGCCTCACTACTGCCTCAGTTACCCTCGCTGAACTGATTGAACTCTGTACTTACCTGTTTGGCCAGCTGCCATTCCGCTACGCGGCATGGCCCAATGCGTCCACACCACGCATCGTGACAATTAGACTGCTCCATGGTAGCGGTGGAAAGGACTATTAATCATGTCTAACTCCCCGCATCCACATGCCTCCGCAGGAGATTGGTTATAATTATGTAGTCCTGACAGAGCACACGTCATCTTGTGATTAGAGTTCCTGAACCTTCTTTAGACCTCAGTAGAAGAGCGGTGATGTTTCTGGGGAGTAATAAAGTAATCAGGGGAAAGCGTATTATTCAGTCACTATTATAAATGAAGGACTTCGTCCCCCATTCTTTTCTTAAGATGACAACACAGTCTCCTAAACAGAGAATCTTGCATAAAATAAGTCTTGGTTAACTCTAAGGGGGTCTTGGTCTAGTAGGAACCCAATGGACCCAAACAACAACAAACACATAGAAATAAGAGAAATCATGATCATTTTCAGTGGTCAGTTCCGTACATATTCGGTGTGCTGACTAGAGGGCCTGTGCATAGGCAGGCCCTTAGGAACTCTCCGCTTCAGAAACCAAGGGGGAGCCTGGATCTGGGCAGGTCAGCTGCTGGCCGGCGACTAATGGAAGAAGCTCAGCCCCCTACTCTTCAAGAAACAGCATTGCATTTCCTGGTGTTGGGGATCCACTGCCATCTGGATCTGTAAGCGGCCTTGTGGAGCGTGAGAAGTCCGCCGAGGAAGGACAGCTGTCGGATGGGGAGGATTCCGGTGACGAGCTTCGTAGAGTGTACGCTATGGCTGTTTCGGGGTTACCTCATAGTCAGCCTGGTAAGTCACGTGGTATTTCAGAGCCCTCTTTAGTTTTGCAGTGCAAAAATAGTGTATTTGTGGCAGGGCATGCACATGATTTGGTTGCAGTAGGTCATGCTCGTGTACGTGATACTGATGATGCTCTGTCTCAGTTTGTGAGAAAGCTGAGAGTGCTGTTGGTCCCTGGTACTGCGCCCGTACAGTTGAGGGTCGGGCTCGAGTAATGTTTGGCAGGCTGCACTGTCTGCTGGTGGGGGAGTGGTAATTTAGTCAAAGGAATGCCTTTTGCCCTAGTCTGAAATTGGACCACAAGGATATTAGCTTGTGGATGCGACTAATGGCGGCACCTCGTGCTGAGGCGCAGCTCTTTCATGGGGGGATGGGGGTCACAGCAATGCAACCCCCAGAAGCGTTGTTGCTGCCTTTATGATGAAAAAGACTGTCACTTCAGGTCCTCTTGTAAGTTTAAGCATGAGTGCTCCAGTTGTGGGGAGCCCACAGCTATGCCAAGTGTTTCAAGCGGGGTAAAGGGAAGTCCGGCGAATCTGCAGCAAAGAGGGATGACACCAGTGATGCCAGTTGTTTACCCATGGGATGCTCTATTTCTTGTTCTTACTTTGAATGATTTGTACATTTGTAGAATGGTTAGGGAGGGACGAGTCTGGCTTGGACTTTGTCCTTCACTATCTGGATGACTTTTTTGTGTATTGGCCCGGCCGGGTCGTCAGTGTGTTCGGTTCTGTTGCGCACCGTGGTGTCAAGTTGTTTTGGGATCCCATTGGCTCCTGAGAAGACAGAAGGTCCGGCGACTGTTATCACATTTCTAGGGATCTAATTGGATTCTCTGGCCATGGAGGGCAGGTTACCAGTGGATCAGTTGGAGGAGTGGAATTTTTGTGTTCAAGCGTCTATGTCGGCCAAAAAGATACTCTTGCGTCAGCTACAGTCGTTGCTGGGTAAGCACCACTTTGCTTGTAGGATTCTGCTGATGGGACGGGTTATCTCGTGCCGCTTGCCTCAAGCGACGGCCAGAGTGTCGCACCCCTTGCATTTTATTAGAGATGATCACAAGGCGGATCTTGATGTTTGGGCTGAGTTTTTGAAATCTTATAATGTCTATGGATCGGATGGTGTAAAATGCGGATTTGCATTTAATTACGGATGCAGCCGGGGCGCACGATTTTGGTGTTTACTTTGCTGGAAGGTGGTGTTTTGGTGAATGGCCGGAAGAATGGAAAGCTGCTGGTTTGACTAGAAATTTGGCTTAATTCGAATTGTTCCCTATCTTGGTAGCAGTTGAAGAGAGGGGTGAGGAGCTCTGGAACAAAAAAGTTTGTGTGACAACATAAGTGTGGTCCACTGTGTGAGAAATGTGTCAGCTGGTTCGCCTCCAGTAGTATGTTTGTTGCAGCATTTGGAGTTGCGATGTCTACGCCTAAACGTATGGATATTATGGATATGTGTTTCCCACGTGCCGGGAGTTCAGAGCTCTATCGCTGAGGCTTTATCTTGATTTCAGTGGGTTTGGTTCCGGGAGTTGGTGCTGGATGTGCAGCAACTGGGTACTGAATGGCTCCACTGGGTTTTGTCCGTAGACTTGTAGTGGCAGTAAATTTGGTGAGGGGTCCTTTGCTCCTGGGATAAGTATACTACAGTGTGGGAGTCATGGAGGCGTCTGGAGGTGTCAGTGGGTGGGTGTGATTCCGAGGATCATGTGGTTCTACTTAGGCATCAACATTTAGGTCCTGGCCTTGTTGCCAGGCATTGAAAAGGCAGGTAACGTTTTGCAAGTAGCCATGCATAAAGATTCATGTATGGGCTTCAAGGTTGGAACAGGCTCTTTAAAGGTATTTGAAGACATGACACCTAACACCTCCACAAGTGTATAATACACGACATGACTCCTGACTCCTCCACGAGTGTATAATACAAGACATGACTCCTGACTCCTCCACGAGTGTATAATACAAGACATGACTCCTGACTCCTCCACGAGTGTATAATACAAGACATGACCCCTGACTCCACCACCAGTGTATAATACAAGACATGACTCCTGACTCCTCCACGAGTGTATAATACAAGACATGACTCCTGACTCCTCCACCAGTGTATAATACAAGTCATCACCCCTGACTCCTCCACCAGTGTATAATACAAGACATGACCCCTGACTCCTCCACCATTGTATAATACAAGACATGACTCCTGACTACTCAACCAGTGTATAATACAAGACATGACCCCTGACTACTCCACCAGTGTATAATACAAGACATGACTCCTGACTCCTCCACGAGTGTATAATACAAGACATGACTCCTGACTCCTCCACCAGTGTATAATACAAGACATGACCCCTGACTCCTCCACCAGTGTATAATACAAGACATGTCCCCTGACTCCTCCACCAGTGTATAATACAAGACATGACCCCTGACTCCTCCATCAATGTATAATACAAGACATGACTCCTGACTCCTCCATGAGTGTATAATACAAGACATGACTCCTGACTCCTCCACCTGTGTATAATACAAGACATGACCCCTGACTCCTCCACCAGTGTATAATACAAGACAGGAACCCTGACTCCTCCACCAGTGTATAATACAAGACATGTCCCCTGACTCCTCCACCAGTGTATAATATAAGACATGTCCCCTGACTCCTCCACCAGTGTATAATACAAGACATGACTCCTGACTCCTCCACCAGTGTATAATACAAGACATGACTCCTGACTCCTCCACCAGTGTATAATACAAGACATGTCCCCTGACTCCTCCACCAGTGTATAATACAAGACATGACCACTGACTCCTCCATCAATGTATAATACAAGACATGACTCCTGACTCCTCCATGAGTGTATAATACAAGACATGACTCCTGACTCCTCCACCTGTGTATAATACAAGACATGACCCCTGACTCCTCCACCAGTGTATAATACAAGACAGGACCCCTGACTCCTCCACCAGTGTATAATACAAGACATTACCCCTGACTCCTCCACCAGTGTATAATACAAGACATTACCCCTGACTCCTCCACGAGTGTATAATACAAGACATGAACAACAAAATGCCAGAGGCAAGAACAACCCTATTTCCCAATTACCATTAGATTGTATTTATAATCTTTAATATGCTATTTCAGCAAACAGACATACAGACAAAACCAACATAAATGGTTAAAATGTTCAATGCATGGATAGGGTCAATAGCCGTTCATGGCTATAACAGTGTGCACATGTGTGTGCCGTTTGGATAGTCCCTGCTGGCAGCGGTGTGCCGATTGTATAAGCAATGAATGCAGCAAAGAACAGGTGCGTCTGTCGTCTGTATCTGCAGACAGACGATTACAGCAGCGGACTTCTAGGCAGTTAGATTGTTAGATTACTAAATTGCCCTAATACCAGCATGTGTTAAAAAAGAACAGAGAGCCCCCCCGACATGTTTCTCTACTATGTAGCGTCCTCAGGGGTTCATGGGGCTACAGTAGTTCATGGGGCTATACAAGACATGAGCCCTAACTCCTCCACCCCTTTTCAACCCCTGGCAAGAAGGCCAGGACCCAAATTTTGATGCCTAAGGAATTTAGATGCACAGCGGCCGGGTGGAAATGTCCTCTATAAGTGTTTTTTAAGTCAAGGTGCCGAACTACCACACCACCATGACATGCCACCAAGCACGACACTTCCCTTAATGCGAGCTTTGTTGAGCCTCTCCACCGATCTAGCGTGCCCCATGAAAGCCAGGCCACACTGTTTAACCATTCAAGTTCTAGACGCGGGAAGGATGACAAAAGCCTCAAGAGATTGTATTTGATGTCCCTAATCAAACCTCTGTACCGAAGTGTGGTCTCTGGAGAGGCCCAACTGCCAACCTGAAGGCCTCACCTCTGCTCCCAAGGCACCCAATAACCATAGGAGTGTCCAAACACCCATATCAGCAAAGGAGGGTCAAGGAAACTTAAAGAAAACAAATTCAGGAAGCAAAACAACCAAAACCCTCAGCCAACAGACACACCTACAACAAATAAAGACGCACGTACAAACGATAATTCTTGGACTTCCACCGTCCAATTTTACGAACCACTTCCTTACTCGACCCCCACTGAGCAGCCTCATTAGCTAACCCAATACGGAACGAATGTGAACCATACTCCTCAGCATTCAAGCCACATCACGCTATATGTTTGCGGAATACGCTCATAAACTGGTACACAGATAGGGCCGTTCCATCCGCATGCATCAAAAAGGAACCCAGCCAAAAGGCAGGCAATGGCAAGAAGGACAACACCCATTCATTCGGACATTCATGCAAGTCTCCCACCCCTAACAGTTCTACCACAAAACCTCTGCCAGAGCCATCCATTCTGGACATCTGCAAGTAGCAATACACTACAAGAGATGCGCAAGATACACCCGAGAACTGCAACCCCCATAAAGTCTGGGATACTTGCTCACTAATTCACTAATCCGGAAGGCCTAAAAAAAGGGCAGAAGAAGAGACACTCCAAACAAACAACTTTTATACTTGGACACACAAACCATGCCTGCCGGCGCCGATCCCGCACATACCCTCTCCTTTATCCCCGAAGGGCCTGCCGTACCACAAAATCATTCGCAATAGCCCTCACTCCCTCAAGCTTAGAAAGAAACGCCAGACCAGCCATCCAACCATTCACCACAGACACCGACAACCCGTCCTCCCAATCCTTTTCCAGCAGGTACAGAAGCAGAACCACATGATCCTCGGAATCACACCCACCCACTGACACCTCCAGACGCCTCCATGACTCCCACACTGTAGTATACTCACCCCAAGTGCCAGGAGCAAAGGACCCCTCACCAAATTTACTGCCACTCCAAGACTACGGACAAAACCCAGTGGAGCCATTCAGTACCCAGTTTCTGCACATCCAGCACCAACTCCCGGAACCAATCCCACTGAAATCAAGATAAAAACCTCAGCGATAGAGCTCTGAACTCCCGGCACATGGGAAACACATGTCCATACGTTTAGGCCTAGACATCGCAACTCCAAATGCTGCAACAAACATACTACTGGAGGCGAACCAGCTGACACATTTCTCAGACAGTGGACCACACTTATGTTGTCACACAAACTTTTTTGTTCCAGAGCTCCTCACCCCTCTCTTCAACTGCTACCAAGATAGTGAACAATTCGAATTAAGCCAAATTTCTAGTCAAACCAGCAGCTTTCCATTCTTCCGGCCATTCACCAAAACACCACCTTCCAGCAAAGTAAACACCAAAATCGTGCACCCCGGCTGCATCCGTAATTAAATGCAAATCCGCATTTTACACCATCCGATCCATAGACATTATAAGATTTCAAAACTCAGCCCAAACATCAAGATCCGCCTTGTGATCATCTCTAATAAAATGCAAGGGGTGCGACACTCTGGCCGTCGCTTGAGGCAAGCGGCACGAGATAACCCGTCCCATCAGCAGAATCCTACAAGCAAAGTGGTGCTTACCCAGCAACGACTGTAGCTGACGCAAGAGTATCTTTTTGGTCGACATAGACGCTTGAACACAAAAATTCCACTCCTCCAACTGATCCACTGGTAACCTGCCCTCCATGGCCAGAGAATCCAATTAGATCCCTAGAAATGTGATAACAGTCGCCGGACCTTCTGTCTTCTCAGGAGCCAATGGGATCCCAAAACAACTTGACACCACGGTGCGCAACAGAACCGAACACACTGACGACCCGGCCGGGCCAATACACAAAAAAGTCATCCAGATAGTGAAGGACAAAGTCCAAGCCAGACTCGTCCCTCCCTAACCATTCTACAAATGTACAAATCTTTCAAAGTAAGAACAAGAAATAGAGCATCCCATGGGTAAACAACTGGCATCACTGGTGTCATCCCTCTTTGCTGCAGATTCGCCGGACTTCCCTTTACCCAGCTTGAAACACTTGGCATAGCTGTGGGCTCCCCACAACTGGAGCACTTATGCTTAAACTTACAAGAGGACCTGAAGTGACAGTCTTTTTCGTTATAACGGCAGCAACAACTCTTCTGGGGGCCCGCCTAGGATCCCGCTGCATTGCTGTGACCCCTGTCCCCCCATGAAAGTGCTGCATCTCAGCACGAAGTGCCGCCATTAGTCGCATCTAGAAGCTAATATCCTTGTGGTCCCATTTCAGACTAGGGTGAAAGGCCTTCCTTTGACTAAATTACCACTCCCCCACCAGCAGACGGTGCAGCCTGCCAAACATTACTCGTGCCCGACCCCAACTGTATGGGCTCACTACCAGGCACCAACAGCACTCTCAGCTTTCTCACGAACTAAGACAGAGCATCACCAGTATCACGTACATGAGCATGACCCACCGCAACCAAATCATGTGCATGCCCTGCCACAAATACACTATTTTTGCACTGCAAAACAAAAGAGGGCTCTGAAATGCCACGTGACTTGCCAGGCTGACTATGAGCTAACCCCGAAACAGCCATAGCGTACACTCTACGAAGCTCGTCACCGGAATCCTCCCCATCCGACAGCTGTCTTTCCTCGGCGGACTTCTCACGCTCCACAAGGCCGCTTACGGATCCAGATGGCAGTGGATCCCCAACGCCAGGAAATGCAATGCTGTTTCTTGAAAAGGAGGGGGCTGAGCTTCTTCCATCAGTCGCCGGCCAGCAACTGACCTGCCCAGATCCAGGCTGCCCCTTGGTTTCTGAAGCGGAGAGTTCCTAAAGGCCTGCCTATGCACAGGCCCTGAAGTCAGCGCGCCCCCCACACGCACCACTTGCTATGCGCAGCCGCATGACAGGAAATGGTAGGGGCAGCTTTTGGTCCTGACACGTCGTCTAAGGTCCCAGCCTCACTCTGGGCTACTTACGGAATGGCGCGGCCTTCCGTCCCAGCCGCCCACAGTAGGAGGTCTCCATCCACCCGCAGCAACCAGGTAGGGGGAGACCCAACTGCCTGTCCATCTCCCGGTGGACCGTGCCAATGCTGCGGATTCCTCCCAGAGCGCCGAGCAGAGGGAACTGGAAACGCCCCCCCCCCCCCGTCAGCCTCAGAGGGTCATTGGTATGGCTCTGTCTCCGGTTCGCTGTACTAAGGGTTACCTCAGGGCTAAGCCGGTCAGAAGGGCCTCAGGGTGTCTGGAAATTGACGGTGCCGCAGCCACCTCCTCTACCCCCATCCAGCTGGGCCTGGAGCCATTGCGGACCCCGCTGTTCCGCTAAGGCCTGCACATCCCTAAGAAGTGCTTCTATCCTGAACTACACTGCTCAAACTTTTGGACACTGACTGAGGAACCTTTTTCCCGCTTCAGAATCCCCATCCTTCAGACCCTAGCTGTCGTCCAATAAGGTAAGCTCCACTATTTCTCCTTCCCCCTCTTCTCTCCTTCTTTATTCATACTCCAGCCATCTTAACTTTTCTCCTCTAACCACTGTCCCGCTATTGATCTAAAATCTTTACCTAAAACTTTCTATGCTAAACTGCGCCCCCAGTCCAGGCCCTTGCTTTACTCAGGAGGACGGGTGCACCCTCTACAGCCATGCAGTTTACTCTTTCTTACACCGACCCTGGTGGTAATTATATAGAATGTGTACGGAACTGACCACTGAAAATGATCATGATTTCTCTTATTTCTATGTGTTTGTTGTTGTTTGGGTCCATCGGGTTCCTACTAGACCAAGACCCCCTTAGAGTTAACCAAGACTTATTTTATGCAAGATTCTCTGTTTGGGAAACTGTGATATCACCTTAAGAAAAGCATGGGGGACGAAGTCCTTCATTTATAACAGTGACTGAATAATATGCTTTCCCCTGATTACTTTATTACTCCCCAGAAACATCACCACTCTTCTACTGAGGTCTAAAGAAGGTTCAGGAACTCTAATCACAAGATGACGTGTGCTCTGTCAGGACTACATAATTATAACCAATCTCCTGCGGAGGCATGTGGATGCGGGGAGTTAGACATGATTAATAGTCCTTTCCACCGCTACTATGGAGCAGCCTAATGTTTGGTGAGGGGGGAACTATGCGAGTGCAATCTCAGTTTTTATGAGGAGATTGGCAATTCACACAGCCAATCTAGGAAAGGATTCTTTACAGTAAAAGTAGCTAAACCATGAAAGCCCTGAGAGTAATGGCGGATACAATGTCAGCATTCAAGAAGAGGCGAGATGTTAATCTGATGATTAAAGGCAATGAGGGATATAAAGAATATAGCAATTCATTATTTACTATTGATTGAGGGAACTTGTCCTACAGCCGTGAGGCATAGCTGGTGACAGGTGACGGGTTGAACTTGAGGGACTTTTCCAAGATGTTTTTACAAGGAACTGAGTAACTTCTCGGTTTTCTGAAGAAATCCTTATGTCAATGAACTGTTTTATCAGTAAATATGTGGGTGAAATATCTTCAGCAGTTTCATACTTTTTTCAGTAGAATTTGAGTCATGAAAGAGTCAGTGTTATGTAATCTCCTCACATCCACTATAAATGAGACTCCCGGGGAGGCAGCAATCATTCAGAGCTGAAATCCTGATTGTGAATCAGACCAAGAAGCAGAAAATGAGTAAGATCAGGCTATTTACTGCTGAAGGCTTCGGAGGAGACGAATTTACGATCACGGTAGACACAAAGGACTTGAAATTAAATGAAGTGAATTCCCTGAAAGTTTATGGAATCTGGATCGTGTTTTCTAAGGCCAACTACACGGGGGACATCGCTGTGTACAAGGAAGGAGAATACTCCGCTGGCCTAAAGATCAAAAACATCGGCTCCTTGAGAAAGTTGCCCGGAGGTTTGGAAGAACACGTTATTGAGGTCTATCCTAGCCCTGATCTCAAAGGAGATGGTAAAATCTTAAAGGGTGAATCTTACAAAAAAGTAGACTTTTCAATCTTGTCTCATGAAGTGGTCAAAGGAGTTTGGGTCCTGCATGATGAAATTGAATTTACAAAGACCAGCATTGTCAGCATCATTACCGATAAGGTTCTTAATGAGACTGGGAATGGCTTGAGTGGCCCCGTGAAGTCTCTGAGAGCCTACACAACCTATGAGGGTGCAAAGTAAAGACGGAAGTCATGGAAAGTCCCTGAGTGACGCCTCCCTGCCTCCACTGCTTACCTGATCCCTGACCTCGCTGACCTGTATATCTCCAGAGCCTCCATAGAAGGACCTCCCGAGCATCATCTGATCAGAGACATTTCACCATCTCCTGCCCTCACACCACTGCTGAGGCCTCATACATGATGTGGGAGAAACAACCCAAGAAACCATAGAGACATTGAGCTCCACCTCACACCATGAAGATGCTGAGGACCTAAGCTGAAGGCTCCAAGCTTCCGGGTCCTGGGGCTTGCCCCTCATGATTTTGCTTCTTGACCCTGATAGAATAATAAAAGCTTCTGCTTGCATCAGATATTTGTGGTTTCTTCCGATGTATCAGATCCGTGGACAGTGGTCACAGGTGGGTTCTCTACTGCTTATGTTGGTGGACACGGGGTGACATTGTGTCAGGTGTCAATGTGTTTATAACCGGAGCTTTTATGTAGAGACGGGTGAGGGGATTCAGCTTCATATAGGAACTTCATGCCAGGGATCATTTTCACTTTCTTTCCGTGTTGTTAATAATAATAATTAGAGTAAAAAGAAAAGAAAATGTTTTTGTGCCGCTTTACCTAAAATAGTTTCCTTGCTCTCTGTAATAGAAGATCTCACAGTCTTACAGATCTGAAACCTTTTATTGACTAACAATAAGAGATGATGTTACGCAGCAGCTTTCCTGCATATTCCTCCACATCTCTGCTCTTTTATATACAGTTTATGTTTCTTTAGATACTTTGTTATATCATGTCTGAGATGTAAGTGGTCTGGAAAGCCGCGGTGTGACATCATTTCTTATTATTAGCCATTAGTAGGTATGATATCTATAAGACTGTGAGATCTTCTATTACTGAGAAGAAGAAAAGTCCTTAGAGTAAAATACAGATGAGGGTGGAGGCAGAATCCGGGAGCGGGTACAATATGCAGGTTGTCCGTTTGCATAACTTTTTCCTTTTTAGTCAAATATGCAAATATTTTAAAAGTAAACCGTCTCTTCCATCATTTTCCTAGGATCCTCTACCTTTATTTTTCTATCATTCACAACTACAAGTATCATAACCAAATATACCCTACTTTCCATAGTATTTTTGCGCGAGCTTCCTACCCACCATTTCCTTACGACCAATTAATACACCTTGTATGAAAAAATGTTCTTCCTTTGACCCTGGCACTAACAATTTGACACATCGCCTTCCCTGTGTCCATATTATTCATCCTCCACATCACATGGTGGTGTGCCTAAAAGATAAGGACCATCATGATAGGGAGGACAATAGGAGTTCAAACCCCCTCCATCCCTCAGAAAAATAGGAAGTGAACCTGCAACTGGGAGGTCAAAAGTCCCCACAAATCCATTTTAACCTCTTCTAGTAAAGTCGGCTAACATGTTGGTTAAACCCCCTCCTTTATTAATGAATCCATATGCCCAATCAATTATTACAAGTCAACACTGCATTTTAGCCTGAATTGGACTAGAATTAATACACTAGGAGTTATTCCTGTAATGACCACTACACGTGACGTCACCCTCGAGCCACTACGCCGCAACAAAATATTTTCCTACACAAGCTGCAGAATCATCATCATTCTTATTCTCCAGCATAATAAACACCTGAACCATTGGAGAATAAACCATTAACTCCAGTATTAATGACACCTCAGCTATTATTTTGTCAATAGCAATTGTTGTAATATTAAGAATCGCCCCCTTTCAGTTTTGACTACCAGAGGTATTGCGGGGAGTTTCACTTCAATCAGGGGTCATCTTATCAACATGACAAAAACTATCCCCAATATTCCTGTTAACTCAACTCTTCCAACATGTTTTTGGGGTGTTTAGTGTTTTTTTCGCCCCTACAATGGTATATTGACTCTTAGATCACCATTAGACACAATGAACTCCATTACTGTCATTAGACACAGTGTACATCCAGTGCCATGTATGCTCTCATTGATCAGCCATTGGAGTCTCCATACTGCTGTGCACGGTGTGTGAGAATTGCCCATTTAGGAACTCAGATTCTGGATCTAAGTGAGCAACTCTTATTACTGCGACCAATTGACAACATAGAGAGGAGTTTGCTTCTCACTGAGCAGGCACTCACTGGTGCAGATACAAGGGAGGATGGTAGTATGGAGGATCAGGCTGTTGAGGCAGCTAGCTGGGTAACACTTAGAAGGCAGGGTAGAGGAAAGGTTATCAAAGAAACTAGTCCTGATCTTGAACACCCCAATAAGTTTAGCAAGTTGGAGAATGATGAGGACGTCAGTTCAGGGGGAGTACTGCTGCAGCTAGACACCTCCTTTAGCAACCAGGGGAGTGTCTACTCCAGTCAACTCCAGTAAGGAGGCGAACAAAAGCATAGGAAAGGCTTAACAGGTCCTGGTAATGGGAGACTCTATTATTAGGGGAACAGATAGGGCAATGAGTCACAAAGACCAGGAATACCAAACAGTTTGCTGTCTTCCGGGTGCCCGGGTTTGACGTATCGCAGATCAGGTTGAAAGATCATTGGGAGAGGCTGCTGAAGACCCAGCAGTCATGGTGCACATTGGCACAAATAAGAAAGTTAGATGTAGCTGGGAGGTTTTGAAACATGATTTCAGGGACTTGGGTAAAAAGTTTAGGGCAAGGTTCTCAAATGTAGTAATTTTAGAAATACTGCCTGTACCACGTGCCTCACCAGTGAGACAGCGGGAGATTCGGGAGGTGAACAAGTGACTAAAGAATTGGTGTAGGAAGAAGAGCTTTGGGCTCTTGGAGAACTGGGCCGACTTCCCTCCTGGCTACAGACTCTACGGTAGGAATGGGCTGCACCTAAATGGGGAGGGTGCAGCTGTGTTGGGGGAGAAGATGTCGAGGAGGTTGAAGGAGTGTTTAAACTAGGGAATGGGGAGGGCAATTACTGGATAGAAGGGAAGAACAGCGTAGCTAGTGAGCTGGGGCTGAGAAATGAATGTGGGATGGTATAGAGGGATAAACATATAAAGTGCAGGTATACTAAAAGCCACAATAACAACATTTAGAAATTACAGATAATAATGCAGGTGGGGAATTGTGACATAGTGCGGACAAGTGAGATGTGGCTGGAGGATGAATATAGACGTGAATGAATGATGACCATAGACATGGCTAGATGGTGATTATAGACGTGGCTGAAGAATGAATATAGACATGGTTGGATGATGATTATAGACGTGGCTGGATTATAAATTAGAGATGTGGCTGGAGATGAATATAGATGTGGCTGGATGATGATTATAGACTTTGCTGGAGATGAATATAGACATGGCTGGATGAAGACTATAGATGTGGCTGGATGATGACTGTAGACACGGCTGGATGATGACTATAGACATGCCTGGATAATGATTATATAAGTGGCTAGTGGATGATTACAGGCTTGGCTGGAGAATGATTTTAGACATGGCTGCTGGATGACTATAGACGTGACTGGATGATGATTATAGACGCGGCTCGATGATGATTATAGATGTTGCTGGATGATGAATATAGACGTGGCTGGAGAATGATTATAGATGTGGTTCGATGATGTTTATGGGCGTGGATTTATTATGACTATAGATGTGGCTGGATGATGATTGTAGACGTGGCTGGATAATGACTATATATATGGATGGATGATTAAAGGTCAAGATTGAAAGAATCTTATAGAATCTACGAGATGGTGATGATATATGTGGCTAGAGGATGACTATAGACGTGGCTGGATGATGACTATAGACTTGGCTGGATGACAAATATAGTTGTGGTTGACTAATTACTATAGATGTGAATGGATGATGACTAAATACATGGCTGTATTTTGGTTAAAAACGTGTCTGGATCATGATTATAGACAGGGCTGGATGATGACTATAGATGTGACTGGATGGTGACTATGGACGTTGCTGGATAATGATTAAAGGTGTGGCTGGATGAATGTTATAGATGTGGCTGGATGATGATTATACACGTGTTTAGAGGATGACTATAGACGTGGCTGGATGATGACTATAGATGTGAGCGGATGATGACTATAGATGTGGCTGGATGATGATTATAGACATGGCTGAATGATGACTATAGATGTGGCTGGATAATCACTATAGATGTGGCTGGATGATAACTATACACGTGGCTGGATGATGATTATAGACGTGGCTGGATAATGATTATAGACGTGGCTGGGTGATGATTAGAGACATATGTGGATAATGACTATATACAGTGAAGGAAATAAGTATTTGATCCCTTGCTGATTTTGTAAGTTTGCCCACTGTCAAAGACATGAACAGTCTAGAATTTTTAGGCTAGGTTAATTTTACCAGTGAGAGATAGACGTGGCTGGATGATGAGTCTGACTATAGATATAGATGGATGATGACTATATACATAACAGGATTATGGTTAAAGACGTGGCTTGGTGATGACCATAGATGTGGCTGGATGATGACTATAGGCTTGGCTGGATGATGATTCTAGATAACCCTGTATAATGATCATAGACGTGGTTGGATGATGACTATAGATGTGGGTGGATGAAGACTATAGATGTGGCTGGATGATGACTGTAGACTTGGCTGGATAAAGATTATAGATGTGGCTGAATTATGACTATAGACATGGATGGATAATTATTATAGATGTGGTGTGATGATGACCATAGAAGTGGCTGAATGATGATTATAGTCGTGGCTGCATGATAATAGACGTGGCTGGATGATGAGACTGACTATAGATATAGATGGATGATGACTATATACATAACAGGATTATGGTTAAAGACGTGGCTGGATGATGACCATAGAAGTGGCTGAATGATGATTATAGTCGTGGCTGCATGATAATAGACGTGGCTGGATGATGAGTCTGACTATAGATATAGATGGATGATGACTATATACATAACAGGATTATGGTTAAAGACGTGGCTGGATGATGACCATAGAAGTGGCTGAATGATGATTATAGTCGTGGCTGCATGATAATAGACGTGGCTGGATGATGAGTCTGACTATAGATATAGATGGATGATGACTATATACATAACAGGATTATGGTTAAAGACGTGGCTGGATGATGACCATAGATGTGGCTGGATGATTACTATTGACATGGTGGATGATGAATGTATGTATAATAAACCTACAAGAAACCTCAAAACAAGGTAGAAAATAAGGGGAGTCCCCAACAAACTTCAGAAACAACCTAAAAAGCACAAAAGCGCAGGGGACATAACACCCCAATAGAATATAAGGATAAATCACTGCCACATATCGTAAAAAATATACATCTTTATTAATACATAACAATACATGGTATCACAGTAATAAATATAATAGAATAAAGCGGGTCATACATGGAGAGCAATAACGATCAGGTATAGATGACAACATACCATGAGGAGAACAGAGACAACCAATCTCGAATACGTCCCATACCTAACATGCCATGATTATCAAAAATATATACAAAGGTATTGCAAAAGCAGGATAGCTATATGTGTCCAATGGATCCTACCTAATGAAACACATGCATAGCAGACATACGCTGCAAGAATAACAGCGCATATACAGAAAAGCAAATGCATGTAACATCCAAAATATTGTAAGAACGACATACCTATAGACATGGTGAAGGCAGGGGACGTGTAGAGATATGGCACGAATTCGCGAGCATATCAATTCAATAATCAACTTTGAAAAAAACATGAAGGATTGTAAGACCAAGAACAAGCAATTTAATCCGACCCCAATAGCTAGACACTTTGGGGACGTACACAATTCTGACTGGACCTCCTTGAAGGGATGGGCCCTGTGCCAAATACATCTGGGCATCAGAAGGGGCAATCTAGATCAGGCACTCCTTAAAAAGGAGAGCGAATGGATCTTCCACATGAAGACAGTGAGTCCCATGGGACTAAATGAAAATTTTGGTTTTGGCTGCTTTTTATAATAAAGAGGCACCTCGGTTTAGGCTGCCTCTTATTAGAATCAGATTAAGAAAATAAAGTAATAAAAATATAAGTAAAAAACTATATATGAAAATCCTCTTATAAAACCTCTCTAAAATGTTGTTTCTTACAAGACTTTGGGGACTAAGGATGATAAAAAAAACCCCCAATCTCTCACTCATCCTCTAGAGTTAATGAACATCTACATATTTGCAAGGCTCATAACATGCCTGCAATTCAATTTGAACTCATATATCTATAGTGTACTATAGCTGCTGCCATATGTTCTCTTCTAATTCTTTATGACTAATACTTGTATTTCCATACCAATCGAGACCAAGGTCTCCGATTGGCTCATGGGGCTGTCACTCAACCAAGAACCCTATTTATAGGGTGGTTTAATGGTGGCTTTTCACCCCTAGAAGAAGCCAGAATTCTGGCGAAACGCGCGTCGGGTGCTTAGCAACAACTTTTAACTAATCCTTGGTGCATCACTTGGCCCTAGCTGTCTAGGCTTCACCATTCGCTCCACGATCCTCTCATGTGCGTTCACGGCTGCTAGCTGCTTGCTGGTCGTCCGTGCTCGAGGCTGCAGTGCGCCCTGCTGTTGCTTCCAACCAGCTGGGTTGAATTCTGTCTGGCTTAGTGCCGGCTCCCGGTGGTGCTTCACATCCACCTGCGGGTACTGACAGCAGC